>NC_056750.1:632784077-632906577 GCF_019279795.1 Protopterus annectens
CAGAGTATAGGTCATCCAGTGACCTGTAAACATTGTGGTATGGAGTCACATTGTGGTGTTGGCCACATTTTGTCCAGGTCATTTTCTTTGTCACTGGATCAGTTACATTCATTCTCGTTATCAAATGGTATTGCTAGGCAACTGGGAAAACTAGCCAGTATATTTCCTTTGCTTCTTATAAAACAGAAATGAGTAGATAGAAAGATAAAAAGGGTAAGGCTCTTTAAGTTATTAGCATTAAAGGAATCACATAACTTGGATGACTTCAGTATGAGAGTGAGGAAAAAAAGATAAAACAGACCATTTAGCTTGTTTAAAAGGATTCCCAAATAGCAAGAGCCTAAAGCATTTACACGATTCTGAACAATTATAGAAGAAGGTAGCCAGGATGTATCCTTTTAGCCTTAAAGAAAACTGATTTAGTGGGTTTTTTGCACATGCAGATATGCAGAACACACACACACACACACACACACACACACACACGCACACGCACACGCACACGCACACACACACATGCACACAAACACGCACACAATCTCTCTCCTATTTTCCTTCTTTCATATAAAGGATCATATTAATTTAGCCTTGCACTCTAACAACTGCCTTCAACAACACCTTACCAGCATTACTGCCCTCTTCGCACCTTCAGCAAGCTTTTGTAAATGTTCTCTGGCAAGTCAAGATCAGGCAAAATATTTAATACTGCCATGCTATAAGAAAGAGTGAACTAAATTAGTATGAATACTTCCAAATGAACTGACATCTCTGTCCTCTTTAACAATATTTAAACAAAAATTGAAACTTTACCTTAAAACACACTGGTTATGCCCCTGTACAAACCCAGACTAATATAAATGGCATTGCTATCATCATCACTGCTGACCTAGTATTTTTCAACCATTACCTCTACTTTCATGGACTAATCCAAATCTGTTCCTTACTTTATCCACAAAAAAAAAAAAAAAAAAATTTCTTTTTTTCCTTACTTGAGAATAGAGTTTCTAGCAAATTTATATAATGTTCTGTAATAATTTTTGTATTCAAAGAATGAAATGTTATGTAATAATCTGCTATTACTTTTTGTACATGCATTTATATGTTAACCATTTTATTTTTATGTTTATATTTTTGTTAATCTTTTCAAGTGGAGCTTATCTCCCGGGACTCTGCTGAAAATAGACATGTATCCGGTTAGACTAGCCCAGTCAGAAAATGTAAAATAAATAAATAAATAAATAATGCAGAAATATATGGTCAGAAAGACAAACACATACAGACTGTTAGGTAATTCACTTACACAGGAATATGTTTAGCAAATACAATATAGTAGACATTTTTATTCTGTACAGTATAGTGTTCTCTTCAGAAATTCACATTCGTCATAATGTTCTACATCTGAATTAACAAAAATCAAGGAATATGTTTCTACACTTCAGAAATTCTGAAGCAGAGCAAACTGTACAGTTATTAGAAACTTTACAAAGTATTTAATTTTCTTAGAAAAGAATAGTTAATAAATCTATATAGTACAGCATGCTGGCTTACTTATTTTATCTACGATGCAGCTAAGCTCATGGCACTGCAGATTGTCAAAAATGAAAAAAAAAAAATTATGCAGGGTCATGGCCTCAACCCCCCTCCCCCCGTGTGAGAGATTGCACTCCATACCAGGACTAGGCTACAGGCAATGTAAACATTAGCTGCTGGTGATTTTGTCACCTTTACTACTGCTTATAAGACACCCCAACCTCTTGTAAAAATGACTAAATGGAATTGATGGCGACAACCCCTGCTGTATCATATATTCAACTCTGAGGTCACAACACAGTGAAGAAATGAGAAATACCTGGATTTTCTTTTTGCCACTGTCTTCTAAATCTGGAAAGAGAAAATAAGTTTCTGAAATGTAGTGGTTAAAATTATGAAATCTCAGCACTTGTGCTTCAGGGGGGGAAAAAGTGAAGAGTTCGGCTCTTTTCTACTATCTCACAGTTCTGATTCATTCAGACTGCAAGAGAGTGGCTTGAAGTATAAGAGAAACAGAAACCCTGTATGGTACAGGAAGGTGGATGTGCATGATCTCATTTATTGATTCATTTATAATATATTATAATACTTTAGTCCAGCTCCCACAGGTTGACAACTGGCAGATTTTGCAAATGACCTCTATAAACATTTTAATAAAAATGGCTTAAATGTTTTAATTAAAAATGTATTCACATATATATATATATATATATATATATATATATATATATATATATATATATATACATATACACACACACACACATTATATATATTTATATATATATATATATATATATATATATATATATATATATATATATATATATATGCATGCATGGGTCTATGATGAAAGAAAGTTCACTTACCCGAATTTCATTTGCTCAAGACAACAACACCGAATGTTTAATTCAACGAATGTTTACATCACAAGAATATTAATCCAAGAAGAGGCAGTTGGCCAACATTTAAAAAAACACACCAAAGCATGTCAAACCCACCCAAGTGGGTGGCTACACCCCCCCCCCGTAACAAAATAAATTCAACTGTGAGATGGCACTATAGTGGGGGAAAGGGCAAATTTTCCCATGTTGGCCAACTGTCTTTTTTCTGAACTAAAATTCTGGTGATTTGAGTGTTTGTTTAATTAAACGTTTGGTGTTGTCATATCGGGTAAGTGAAATTTGATTAAGTGGAACTTAGATCTATTCAAGTAAACCCATATATGCGTTTACATGTCGTCATTGAGTTTCTGAAAACTCAAAATGAAAAACAAATCTACATTTTATGCAGGGGGACAAGCCCCCCTGCAACCCACACCCTCTGCAAATTATATATATGAACTTCAGGATCACACTACATTGGGGAAAAGGGTACATTCTCCAATACCCAGTGTACTGTAATCTACACAGAACTGCTTCAAAGGGGAAGTCACCCATAGATTTTTTTTTATTTAGAGTTTTCGGAAACACGATCATATGGTACTGATGATATGAATTTCAAGTTTCTGAAAACTCTATAAAGTCATATAAACCCATATATGTATAAATCCAATCAAAAAGTATTCAGCATTCAAAAAGTGAATATTGTAGGGCTTTACTAGCTCAATGGCATTCTAACACAGAAAATATTTCACTAATGAAATGTCGTCAGTGATCAGTGTGTGTGTGTGTGTGTGTGTGTGTGTGTGTGTGTATTTATGTGTGTGTGTGTGTGTGTGTGTGTGTGTGTGTGTGTGTGTGTGTGTGTATATATATATATACACACACACACACACACACACACACACACACACACATTCATTTTGGCATCAGTCAGTTGGTTGAATGGCACCTGCACTGTAGGCAAAAAAAAGCCAGTACATAAATCAAAATGCATTTGCTGTAAGTGTACTGCTTTTATTTTGGATTGTCCAAGATCATGTATCACTTGAGATTGGGGAATTTACCCTTTCTCCACTGCAGTGCAGTCTTGGACTAGGTATATATAGGTTGCAGGATGGGCAAGTGATTTGTGAGTGCATTTTTTTTCGTGGATTTGCGTTTCAAGCTGTGACAACATGAATTATTGCCAGCTATGACAGGAGAAGTAGGGAAGTGGATGTATGACATATGCCAGTACAGCTAGCTGGAATTTTGTAAAGAATTATATGTCATTTGTATAGCAAACTGATTTGTACAGATGCTTACGTTGAAAATGTATTTGTAAAGTTGCTTGTGTTAAAAATGTATCAACAGTGTGTCCTGCTGGACAGAGGAATAAATATACATGTATTATTGTAACTGTTGAAATGTATATATTGTAACAAAGGGTACTGGAAGAGAAGGGGTTAATCATAGGCCACATGCAGCTAACTTTGAACAATGTTCTGAAATTAAATTACTGGGCCTAAGCCATAAAGATGTCATCTCACAATTTTTAATTTATCCAGAGACACAATGTCTGTAAGAAGTATGGTTTGTTAGCCTCTGTAGGAACAGCAGAATTGTTAAAATTGTTTTACAGCTTCCAGATGCTGCAATAAACTTTAGCAAAGCTCAGGATATGTATTGTAACACATATGTGCTAAATACTGGCAGCGTCTAGTGATAGGGGTAGTGTGGGAAACAGAGTCAGATGACCAGATGTGATGTCATTCTGTAAGCCAGCATGGAAATAATACTTAGATATTACATAGTGAAGTCTCTCAGTGACTCAGCAGTCTGTTTATGGAACCTGACAGAGAAAGATCTCTCACCCACTTCATCTTGCCTTGCTCTAATAAGAGAACCAAGGAATAGTAATTCTTTAGATCAGTCAGGAAAATATAGTGAGCTTAGTTACGTACTGTTTTTCTGTATCTGTGTGAATCCATTTGCCTATTTCAATGTTTCCTGTGATTGAGACTCTGGTGTTTATTGTAAATAGATATTTAGTATTTTCATGTTATTTTATTATTTATTATTAAATATAGTTAACATTTTCATTGTGGCTGGTCCTTTAGGGAATATTTCAACCTTTGAGAGAACTTATATTTATTCAGTGACACTGTGACCACTCCTGAAAGCCTCACTGCAATGATCAAAGCACTACATTTGTATTAATATTAATTTCACTCAGTATAATTGGGTACTCTTGTAAGAGCCTTAGAGTAGCTCACTTTGGAGTGTCTTATGGCAGTGAATAACTTATAGTCTGAGCAGAAGGAGGCATAGCTAGTAAATCTGTGCCAGCCTTTCCCAGGTGTGTGTGTGTGTGTGTGTGTGTGTGTGTGTGTGTGTGTGTGTGTGTGTGTGTGTGTGTGTGTGTGTGTGTGTGTGTGTGTGTGCGTGTGTGTGTGTGTGTGTGTGTGTGTGTGTGTGTGTGTGTGTGTGTGTGTGTGTGTGTGTGTGTGTGTGTGTGTTAGCTGCTTGGAGCAGGGACACAAAGCACTGGTTTCACAGAGAGAGTAGTGTAAGACTTGGCTTAGACACTTGGCTGAGGACTCAACTCTATAGTTGTGCCAGTAGGGAGTCTTATTTGGGATCAGGAGAGAGAGGAAAAACCAGCCCCTGGACTGAGTGTGTTCCCTGTGTTCTCTTAAGGGAAATTGTGCTTGATGTAGAGAGATGCATCTGGAAATACTAGGCGGATCCATTTTTGTTCCAAGTGAACGTCCCTCTCCAGTATCAGTGGTGAGGATTCAGGCTTCTGGATTAATGTCCCAGAGTGGGGGCATAACACAAGCATAAATGCTCATTGATTTGTTGGCCAATATTTGTAAGATTCAACGTTTTAAAAAATAATTTTATAATTACTTTCAAATACCCAGATCTCACAACAGTCACTGGAACTGTAACATTCTTATTTGCATTTTATAAAGATTTAGTAAAAATTTAATACAAATTATATCTACATGGTTTTCTCATTACATACAGAGAAAGGTCAGGGCCACCAGACTGTAGCTAATTCAAAGAACACAGTTTCTCCAAGGGACTACTAAACTGCTGAGGAATAAATAATCATTAAATCTTATAATAATGTTTTTTTTTTACTTAATGCTGGGAACATTCAGCCAAACTCAAGACAAACTCAAATTACTAATAATGGTAACTTCTCATTAAACACTACCAAATCTAGTGATGTAGCTACAGGAAACCTAAACATAAATAGCGTAAATAACACATGGAACCAACTAGAAGTATGAACCAAACAATACCACCCCTCTATACTAGGAAATACCGAAACATGGTTTAAGAATGAATTTTGCATTTCACATTATATTGAACAAAAAATAGCAGCACTTCTTGAACAACTAGCCAAATGAGCATATTGGTGGTGGACTCATTATTATGATCAAAATGAACACCAAAATTCAAGCCAAACCAATCCATAAGAGCAATGCAGCAAACACTGCTCACCCCAATGTGTTAGTTTCTAACATAAAATTAGGAAATAAGAACAGATTTTATCTACATCTCCTCTGCTTTCTACCATCGTAATTAAACATTGCATCAATAAATTCTAAACCATTATTAAAAAACAAAAACTTATAATTTTAGGAGAACTGAGTATTTGTTGAACTAATGAACTCAAACAACTTCAACACTTTCTACTTGGGGGAAAAAACAGAAACATGTAAACTGTTAAACATTCAGCCTTAAACCCTTAGTGATAGCTGTGCTGTAATAATTTCCTGGTCATTTAAAATCCAGAAAATTCTGCCAGCAATAAAGCTTATTCAAATCTTCATCAAACAATTAGAACACACCTATTAAGTGAACTCCATGACACTGAACAGTCACCTATCTTTTAGATCTCGATCCAAAAAGTTTTTTCCTCCTTTTACCACCTATTGACTCCAAAACTATATAGACTATTTTCTTTAAAAAAGCTTAGAATCAAAGTGCAGTAATGTCACTGAATAACACAGGAGATCAAGAATAAAATGAAAGAAAGGGACAGAGCAAGGAAACAATGGAAAATAATATTACAAACAAAAATCAACAACTCTTTTAAAAAGACTTAAAGCTGAATTTAGAATCCAAACCAACATAGTTCAATCTAACTAATTTAACTATATCAGGGCAAAACATGCAGCTCAAGTGACCCATTCCAAACTATCTTCAGTAAATCTAGAAAGCACTAAACGTTCTTCTATCATGATAAATTCCTCACCACTAAGTGAAACTAAATATGATCATAGGAAGTTACTAAACTATTGGTCCTGAGGCCCTTACAAGCCTAGCCAAGAATTTAGCCCATGTTCCAACAACTCAGCCCCCTATGCCACTGTCCAGCAGGGACATAGGTGGAATCCCAGGGGTGTATTTTCTGTTCCCCATCCAGTTATCCAGGTTGCGCTTAAAAAGGTTTAATGAGGTACTCTGCTTTATGTGGAGAAGGAGTCTATTCCACAAAAGGGGGAGTCTCTGAGACACAAATCTGTCCCACCAACAAGTCCTATTGATGTCACAGACCAGGTTGACATCTCGCGTGCGGGTTACTCGAGTGGAGCTTGACTTGCGGATATGCAGCAGTCCCATCAGGACAGGGTCTGAGACTGATTTGTATACCAGACAGAGATCACCTCTGAAGAGTCTGTAGGAGACTGAGTAGAGGGATAGGGCTTTTAGCCTATCTGTGTAGGGTAGATATTTGAGGCCCTGGATTCTCTGGGTGAGGAATACCTGTGGTCTCCCAGCTGCTGCATGTGCTTTGTGAGGTACATGCTGAAAGGGCCATTGTATTCAATAATCAGTCTTGTAAGGGAAGACTACAGGGATGATATGACCACCTTGTCCCTGGATGAGATACCCTTACTAATGAGGTGGGCCATGTAGAAATCTTTCCTCACAACGGAGGCAATTTGGTGGTCAAAAGTCAGTTTGGTATCAACCTGGGTTCCCAAGTCCCTTATGACTGATTGCGTGCTTAGTGCCTTATTATCCCAAAAGGGATGATGATAAATTTTTTGGCATTCAGTTTGAGGCCATGTTTCTGGTACCAGTCATTTGTATGGGTGAGACCCTCTTGGAGGATGTCCACATCACTAGGGGAATTGATGACAGCACCCAGCTTGCAGTCATCTGCAAACTTGGTCAGCCATTGCCCACTATATTTGGCCTGCACCTCTGAGAAGTATATCCCAAACAGCAGAGGCCCCAAGACTGATCCCTAGGGTACACCGCTTCTTACAGGTCTACTACTTGAGGTGGCTTCCCTATTTTGATTAGGTGGGTTCTATCAGTGAGCCAGTTTGCTACCCATCTGGTAACATATGGATTGATGTCTAGTTGAGAGTGTTTATCTATTATACCTGAGTGGGGAACAGTATCAAAGGCCTTGGCAAGGTCAAGGTAGGTGGTGTGCACCATCTTACCCTCATCTATGGCCTTGGTGACTGTCTCAAAGAAGTTGACCAAATGTAATAGGCATGACCCCCCCTTGACAAAACCAATCTGTGTGGGATCAAGTGTCTGGAGGTTGTCAATGTCCTTGTTAATGAGGTCCATGAAAATCTGCTCCATGGCCTTGCAGCTCAGGCTAGTTAGGTTGATGGGTCTATAATTTCCTGGATCAGCAAATGCTCCACCTTTGTGCAAAAGGATGGTAGTAGCTGTCCTCCACATGGCTGAGACAAAGCCAGGACTCAGGCTTTGGTTGAATAGGGTGCCTAATGGTGCTGCAAGTTCCTGCCTGAGTTCATGTAGGATGCAGCCTGAGATGTTATTGGGTCCCATGGAGGCTGTATGTTTTGCCTTTGAGAGGGCAATGATGACTTGCTCCCTAGAGATAAGGGGAGGGGGCAGGATGTCCTGTTTTACTGATGGGGGGATAGAGGAGTGAAGTTTTCACTGAACCTGTCTGCCAGCAGGTTGGCTTTATCTACAGGGTTTGTGTATGTGGTGTCCTTGACCACCAGTTCTGAGCATATCTGGATGCTACCCTTGAGATTGCGGACATATGTGAAGAAAGCCTTATGATTGTCTTCAGTGGATGTGGCCAGTTTGGACTCGAAGTTTGCTTTAGAGGATTTCACTAGTGCTCTTATTTGCTTGTTCAGCCTAAGGAGAGATTGCTTATAGACACCTGCTCCTTCTTGGTCCTGGACAGTAATTTTTTCCCTTTTATTATAGAGTTTATTTATTGCAGATGTCCACCAGACAGGTTTACTCTTCCTTGAGGAG
This sequence comes from Protopterus annectens, assembly GCF_019279795.1. Classification (NCBI taxonomy): domain Eukaryota; kingdom Metazoa; phylum Chordata; order Ceratodontiformes; family Protopteridae; genus Protopterus; species Protopterus annectens. The sequence goes on from NC_056750.1 coordinate 632,792,756, forward strand.
GATGATTTTGTCCTGTCTGGTATTCCTAATTCCATGCAGCTATATAAATGCTCATATAGTACGTTGGTGTAAGTTTGGACATATGTGCCAGTTTCTGTGTAGGGGAGGGGGTTGTGAAGCTGTTTATACCTCCCCTCAGGAGATTGTAATCATCTTTGGAGAAGTTTTTTTGTTTGACCCTAGTGGGGGGGGGGGGGTCGGGGAGATGGTGACTTCGAAAGTGACTGCTTTGTGGTTGGATCTTACTAGGGATGATGACACTGTAGGGATGCTGCAGTGGTTACTCATGTTGCTTAATACCAAGTCCAAGAGGCCTGTAGCTAGCTATGATTTGAATAGGGGTCTTATCAATTGTAAACTACACCTGGAGTATTTCCTGAGCATTATACTGTTTGACCAGCCTGGAGGTGTGTATGTCTTTTATATATATTGTAACTCCACCTCCTTTTGTTTTGCTGCCCATGGTTTGGGGTCTGAATGAATGATAGGATATGTAACCTGGTATGACTGGGGTGCTCTCTGCAGCATTGAACCAGGTTTCTGTGACTACACAAATGTCAGCTTCTTCCAGGTTAAGAATACTTTCAATGAGTGCAGTTTCATGTTTAGACTCATAGCGTTTAGCAGCAAGAACTTTAATTTACATTTTGATGATATTTTCATGTTGGTAGTTTTGACCTCATGGCATTGTCTAAAAAAGGCACTATGGGGTATGCAAGAGCCTTTGCCAGGAGCCTGAAGCCCAAGAGAGACAGGTGCAGACCATCTGTGGCAAAACATCATGGCTTGTCAATCATGTCATCCCAGGCTGTTAGGTACTGGATCCCCTTTGAATGACACCAGAAACTAAGCCAGTTGTTAAAGTCAATAATTTTCTGTTTGTATTGCGGCATTATTTTGGGTGACAGTAGAATGATGGTTAAGGCTAGGGACATACTTGCCTGTGACACATACTCAGTGAGCTCGATCATGTCTCACTTCATATAGTCCAGAGAAGTACATCTCAAGTCATTCACTCCAACATGGACTATGACAGAATCATAACAGTACCTGCTGAGAGACTTGACTGCATTGGTGATATGGCGGATTCTGGTCCTCGACAAACAACTAACCATGACTTTCTCTTTATCCAGCCTGGTGAGGAGCACATCTGTGTTTCTCACAATGGAGTCTCCTATGACTAATATGTTGGGTTTATGTTTAGGCCTTAGTGGCTGTGAGACACAGGTGTGTGGACTATGTGTGATATGTGGTGTGGTGGGTAGTGGAGTTTGCGTACATTTATGCCTCAGAGGTTTCTTTTGTTTGGCTATGCTTTTGCTGAGGACCTCCGCATATGTGGGAGTGTGTTGTGTAACTGTGGGTGGTGTTTGAGGTGTGGTGTTCATGTTGCCAACCTTCTCAGTGCCAGATATACTGGTTTGTAAGGGAAAGAGCAATGACACTAAGTGCTTGATGTAATTGCATTTCTCACAAATTGTGTTCCTATGAGATGTCAAACAATAAGGTTGCACTGCTAAGGGTCATAACATATCTATCTCCACACAAAATAAAAGTTAGTAAAATCATATGCATCCATACATTTTATTTTAGAGCACTTTCTACAAAAGAGATCCTAGACCTTATTCAAAATGCTTACAAATCTAAGCCACCTGGAAATTTAAGACTTCACCTCACATTCCTCACTAAAGCATGTAACTATATTGTAAATCCTCTAATCTACATAATAAAACTGACCTTGACTGCTGGCATCATCCCTCCCAGCTGATCCATGCATATACCATCCCACTCCTCCAAGTAAAGGCCCTAAGTAGCACTGCAGATTTTAGGCCAGTTGCAAAGATTTCACATCTGGTCAATATTCTTGATAAGTTAGTTTACAAACAAATACTAATAAATATGAACTCCTAACATATGATCAACATAGGTTTAGAAAGAGCAGTTGTATAAGTAAACTTACCATATCATTAGCTGTTTGAATGATAACTGTTGCAGTAGTCTTAGCTATATGTGTTGTATTCTGCAAAGAATATAACAGTTAGCTAGCTTCCAAATTTTCAGGGCATCTTCCATGCACCCAAACTGTCAGTCAGCTTGAACTGAGCTGACTGAAAAGACAGGTTTGGGCACCAAGCCCTTCAGAGCTGTCATGCCAAAAGACACAGGGAGGCTGAGCCCTGAAAGGGCAATGGATGCTATGAACAACAACAAATAAATGTATACACCCTGGCAAAAACAACAATCCAAGAAACAAGAGGATGGAAGGAGGGAACTGCTACTGCAGCAGTGATCATTCAAACATCTACTGTTATGGTAGGTTTACTTACACAACTATACTATGTTCATCATATTGATCACTGTTGCACTAATCTTGGCTATATATGGATAAATTACTCAGGCTTACTATATTTGGGAGGTAGAAGGAGAAGAGTCCAGCCAGGAACCCATGGAAAATGGTCATTGCAAAGCCTGATTGATCTAGACTTAGAGGATTCAAGCTTATAGTGCTCTGTAAAAGTATGTGCAGAGGACCAAGTAGCAGCTTCTAGAATAGTTCCAGAATCCAACCCTTTCCAAAAAGCCATAGATGAAGCCAAGGTCCTGGTAGAGTGGGCCTTGACCCTGCCTGGAATAGCTTTGTTGTGGTGTGTACAACAAAATGTAACAGGCTTAATCAACCATTTGGAAATAATCTGCTTTCTGCTTTAATACAGGCTGTCCCCTTTTCTTACCTTCACAAGAAATGAACAATTGATCAGAAAATCTGAAAGGTTTAGTCCTGTCAAGATAGTACCTGAGTTGTCTGTGGACATCCAACTTATGAAGTATCTTATCTCCCTTATTTTTAGGTTCAGGAAAGAAAGCAGAGAGATGCATAGTTTCTCTTAAGCAAACTTGGATACCACTTTAGGCATAAAATAAGGATTCGTTCTCAAATAAATCTGTCCCTGGGACTACAGAGATGGCTGCACATTGATCAATAGCTTGATTTCAGCTCTCCCAGTATGAAAAAAGAAACTTGGAGATAACACTAGCATCTCTACAAGTTTTAGTATCTTCAGTTGCTGGCTAGCAAGTACATTGCCTGGATTTCAGCAAAGAAGAAATTTCATGATCCTGAAAGAAAATCAACTAGAAAAGGTGAAGGGAAAACACTGGCAGGGAAGAATCCTGCAACTGTTCAGCAAAAAGCAGTTCAGGCTCCAAGTTTGGTGCAAGACATGGATTCCAGTAATTTGGAGGAAAAACATAAGTTAAATATGTTCAGAACTGATTAAAATAAACAAAATACTAAAGGAGTATATCGACTCAAATAACAAAAGGCTGGAAAAACTGGAAGAAGCTATAAAAAACTATTGATGAACTGATAAAACTGCAAAAATCAGAGGTTGAAACGAAGACAATGCTGGCTGAGTATGAGACTGTTCAAGAAGAACTGTTTCAAAAATGGCAGACTTGGAGGACAGAGCATGCAGGGAAAACCTGAGATTTTATGTTGTACCAGAGAATCAGGAATGAACAGACTTTAATTTTATGAAAGCACAAACAAGCAACTGGACTGGTATTCACCAATAAGATTTGTTAATTGAAAGGGCACATCATGTGTATGCTCCAAACCTGGTCATGAGAAAGCAGCCAAGACCTGTATTAGTAAATATGTAATCATATCACCAGAAAGAATTGATCCTGACAAAACTGTGGCAAAAGAGTAAGGTATTAAAAACTGGAGATAGTATTTTTGGAAAAAAATATTATTTACTGTACACCAGGCAGAAGAGAAGAAAATTTATACTAACAATCAGGGAATGTCAAGAAGTAGATGTGAGATTCAAGCTATTGTACCCAGCTGTCTTCAGAATATTTTTCCTGGAGGATCAAAGTCCTTTTTTGATGCATAATAGGCCAAGGGGTAATACAAAAGTTTGTCCAACAAAAAGTGAGCCATTAAACAGAAGGGGACTTTGCTTCTCATTCTTCTGATAATAAAGCTTATAAAAAGACTTTGCCAGTATTTTTTTTCTAATGTTCCAAAGGAATATGCTTGAGAGACAGAAAAAAGCACAGGTGGTGACTTGAAGAATCGGGACTACCTTGGACTTGAACCAGAGTCTGGGCATGGGAAATGGAGATGAACTCAAAGAAGACCAGCAATATTAAAATTGGTGAATAAATGTGAAACTATAAAACATCAATCACATTTGTGATATATGACTTGCTAAGAAAAAGTGAAAATATTTGACTTTTATTGGCTTTGTTAAACTTGAGACTGAAATATGTATGCCCCACTTAATGTCATAAGTGTTTTGAAGGACACTGAAGGGAAGGAGGAAGAAGAAAAAAATTAAAAGTAACTGTAAGCATACCTCTCAACTGTACAGATTTTCACAGAATGTCCAGATTTTTACTTCATATTTTTCGTCCGTTTTTCATAAAATTGTGTTTTTCTGGCAAATTAGTGGCAAATCATTAAAGACAAGTTAAACAATAATGACATACGTTTGAGTCTCAGACTTCATACCCTTCAGAAAATTCATGCTAATGCAAAACCCTTTATTCTATCAACTTTTTGAGTTTGTAAGAGCAATGTTTACACATTGTCCCTATTTTTGGGCCTTTGTTCCTCTTTTATATATGGCTTTGTCCAGATTTCTCGGTCTAAGAGGTTGAGAGGTACAACTGCAATTAAAACAATTTTTGTTCTTAACAGTATTTGTATAGGGACATTTCATGATACAGACTGTATATTATAAAGTAAAGTATTTTCAGTTAATGTTGTATGTGATAAACAAGGGCCTTTTATAGTTTTAAGACATGTAGACATTACAGTGTAAAAAAAGAGATGAAAGGCTAGACAAAGGCATGTTTAAGTTAATATGCTGTAATCTTGAGTAACTGAGATGGGGTGTAAACATGCAGAGATTATAAGATATGTAGAGTTGATATGTTCTCTCTTACTTTTGCATAGGTGAATGTCTAGATTAAGACTTTTGGTTTAATCTAATAACAAGTAAATAAGAGGACACCAAATGTAATTAATATTTTCCTTTTGGTAAATAAATGTTCAGCATAAGTAAAGATGTTTGCAGAGCTATACATTTAGCACTTGTTTTACCATAGCAATAAAAGCAAGGACACTTTTTAGGGATAAAAGTTAATGCTTTCTGAATGCATATAAGCTGTTTTTCACATTTGGAAGGGAGATGAAGATAAGTTAAGAACAGACAGCAATTGGTGTAAGTAGAAACACAGGCTGTAACATGCATGTTAGCATGGATAGCCTTAATATTAGGTTGTGTGTGTGTGTGTGTGTGTGTGTGTGTGTGTGTGTGTGTGTGTGTGTGTGTGTGTGCAGCTGTAGATTTGGGACAGTTGTTCCTGTCATGAGGGTTACATTTCATTATTTGATGATATACACAGTTTTGTATGTGTGTTTGTTTTAAGTTATGGGGATGTTCAAGGGTTGTGTTTGTTTTTTTGTTCAAGGGTTTTTTTTAAAATAAAAAGTCTTGTAAAATGTGACATAGGTTCATATGGAGATGGCAAGAAATAGCTGTATAAGAGATCAATCTGCCAAACATTAATGGGTGCATGTAACACAAAAAGCTGGAAAAAGACATTTCAAAAAGCTGCCATATATAATAGGTGGGAATAATAACATCATCATAATGGCTGCACTAAATATATTACTTTGGAATGTAAATGTCTTCACATATACAGACAAAAAGGTAAGAGTACTGAATTATATTAAGAAAAGCATAAGTGAAAATAGCAAATAACAATACCACAGGAGACATATTTGGAAAGAAGTGAGTATGTGAATTTGATGAAGAAAGGATTTCAAGATGGATTTTAGTCTGAATATCAGGGACAAATTGCTAGAGGAGTTCCAATAGTGATAGAAGAGGGGAAAATACAGTAATGCAAGATTTATGGTAGCAAGGGGCTATTGAAAAAGGAGAGGAGGATTAAGCTGGCATATAGTTATATTCCACCTAAAACTGCTATTACTGAGCTTTAAAAAATTCTGGGAGAAATCGTCAGCTTTCAGCAGAGAATATCACTCATAGGTGGGGACTGGAATGTGATTTTCAAAAGTGAGGATGTATCTGAGGGACTGAGAAGGGAAAATATAAAAGAGGGCTGATTTCTGAATAAATTTATGAAAATATTTGGTATGGAAGATATGAATTCAGTAGTAGGAACTCAGAGAGAATTTATATATTATTCCCCAAGGTACAATAATTGGGCTAGACTATACAGAAATTATATTTCACACAAACATGCATTTAATTGAAAATATTGTCACATATCCAATAATTATTTCAGATCAAGCACCAATAATAACTAAGATAAAAAGTACAGGGTAATGAAGTAAAAATGAGACACTGACATGTTCCCACCTACCTGTTAAAAAGAGAGGAATTTAAGGAATGTGTAGTGGAAATTATTCAAATATTAGGGAAAGTAGAAATTTCTTCAGAAGTTATAGCTAGTGAGTGGGATAAAATGAAAGTAGAGTTTAAAATGGGGTAGAAATAAAAGAGAAAAAGATATGGTTAAGAAGTAACAAGAAATATTTAGAGGGGCTGACAAAGGTTAAAGTATTGCAGAATAAGGGAAACCTCACAGAACAAATAAAGGCACAAATGCATAATGCTAAAGAAAAAGTAAAGGAATATCTGGATAATAATGCATAAGGTCAGAAACATTGCTGTTAAGCAACTGTTTTTTGTGATAACTCCATAGCATAAAAACTCTTAGCCTAATGACTTAGACAACAGAACGCAGAAAGGATTGTTGCCAAATGTAGGGAGAGTATAACAAGAAAAATAAACAGAGATCCTATAGAGGTATTAGAGATATTTCAGAAATGTTATAAAAAATTGTATAAAGCAGAGGAGTGTTGGCATCAAGAAAACATACAAATGGAAATATTTATGGAAAACTTAAGTATGCTTAGGTTAGAAGTCGATGAGGCTCAACAATTAACAGTTAAGATAGGAGGGCATAAGATAAAAATGGTGACTTATAATCAATCTGCAGGAAAGTCAGCAGGAATAGATAGTATTCCTGTGGAAGTCTGGAAGCTAGGATGGAAGAAAGTGATAAAAGAAATGGAAGCCTTTGTTTAATATTATTTTAAAAGGAGGGGGAGTGCCAACATTCTGGAAGAAAGTTATGGTTGTTATAATACCTAAAGACAGTAAAGACCTTTCAGACCCAGCTTAATATAGGCCCATTTCAATTTTAAGCTATGATTATAAAATGTTTACGTCCATACTAGCCAAAAGAATGGCAAAGGTGTTTTCAGAATTGATAGATATGAATCTTTTTTTTTTCTTTTGTGGAGGAGAGGTAATCATTTGACAACATTAATAGAACAATGATGATCCAGCAAAAAGCAGAATATAAGAAAATACCACTGTTTTTGGTAGGTCTTGATGCAAAGAAAGCATTTGACAGAGTAAGCTGGGATTGTATGAGTAGGACAATGGAAGGATTTGCATTCCCTGATGCAATAATGATGTTAATTAGGAGAATATATGATGGATCAGAGGCAAAAATTAAAGTGGGAGGGTTCTTCTAGGATAAGTTGTATATGCACAGGGGAATCTGGCAGGAGTGTCCTCTTTGTTCTTTGTTATTTGCATTATATTTAGAGCCATTGGCAAAGAAAATAAGGAACTCAGAAATTCAAGGATATAATTGGTATGGTAATCAAGAAATGTCGGCTGTATTTGGAAGCAATATTATTTTGTACCTGGTAAAACTAGGAAAGGATATTTCAGTGTTGTGAAACATTCTGAGACAATTTCAAGTTTTTTTAAGATACAAATTTAATGCAGACAAAACAAATGGTATAGCTGTAAACTCTGTACCAGTACAAAAACTGGTTATCAATACCCATATTTTTGGGGACACAATAAAATTAAGTACTTAGGAATACAAGTTAAAAAGGATTATGTTATGGCATCTAATGATATACTATAAAGGACAACAGAAAAACTGACAAACTGGAAGCTATTGTTTAGAGATATGGACAACAAGAAACAAGTCATGAAAATGTTTTGGGTCCTTTAGTTTTTTATACAGGTCAGACATATATTTTTATCATCCAGAGAAGTTGTGGACAGTAATTAATAAAGAGCTGAAGGATTTTTTTCTGAGAGGGGAAGAGGGCAAGGGTCAAGTGAGATAAGCTGATCCTTCCAATAGAACAAGGTGGTTTAGTATTACCTGATTTGAAGTATATCTTAAAGTTATGCAGTTAAGGCTCATATACATAACTCAAGTAGAAAGCTATAATTCAAAGTGGAAATGGTTGATGATGATGAGGGGTGGGGATTCAAGAAATAAGGAGAGAATTGGATTTTGGATGCAAATCTTTAAGGAGAATAACAGCCATACAAAATACTACATTCATAAAGTAGCAGAAACTATCCTAAGGACTAAGCCAATGTGAGAATGGAGAAAGGAGATTATGCAGATAGGGATGTCTGCAATTAGAGGCACAGAGAATAGGCAACAGACGCTGGAATTTACCGGACAAAACTTGCAAAGGAATCAAGGTATTGGAAATAAATAACTAGAGAGGGAAAGGTAATAGAATGGGAAGAGGCCAAGAAGGCATTTGGACTGCAGGCCAAGAAGGCATTTGGACTGCAGGACAGAGACTGCCTTCCTTATCAGGGACAGATATCAGAGTATAAGCAAGGAGAAATGAATAGGGTAATGCTAAGAGAAACACCTGCTATGACAGACTGATTTTTGTTGAATGTATAAGGGAATCTGTTGTTAAAAAAGGGATAATTAGTAGGCCATGCAAAATATTGTGCAATAACTATAGGAATCAATCAGATGAGATTATAAAAGGTTGGGAAAAGAGATCAGATAAGCAATTCAGAAGAAAACAATGGGAGGACATGTGTATGGCTCCCAAAAACACAACACAGTCTAGAAGATTTAGGATTTTTTGCTTGGGAGTGTTTGCATAGGTAGTTTTATACCCCAAGCAGACTCCAAAAACTTTTCTACAAGTAGACAACAAATGTTGGAGGCACGATGGGGAAGAAAAATGTAACTGGGAACATATGTTTTTGGGAGTGTAATGAGTTGGCATACTGGCAGACTTTAAAAATTCCCTAAAGAGTACTCTGTCAGAAATATTGGCTAAGCAAATGGGTGTAACTAAGGAAATTATCTTTTTTTTAGCTGGGATACAGGATCTAAATTGTCTAGACATGAGGCCTTGTTAAGTTTAATTCTAGTGGCTGACTAAAAGCAATTACTAGAAAATGGAAATCAAAGTTTAAACCAACTCTATTTGAAGTAGTAATGTTGGACTGATAATAATTCTCTAAAAGCAAGTATGTGATGTATAGTGCTTGTGACTTTGAACATGTTAACATGGTTTGTTTTCTTTTACATAAATGTATGTTTGCCTGTGTCTTAAGTTATAATTCAGTAAAGATGTTTAAAAAAAAAGAAACCCTGTCTTTGTGGAAAGTGAGATAGGGTTAACTCCCCATAAACACTTGCAACTCATATACTCTTCTAGCAGAGGTCAGAGCAATCAGTAAAACTGTTTCCTGTGTTAAGAACCACAAGTCAGGCAGGTTAGCTGATTCAGATGGAGCAAGTGTTATTTTCTCTAACACAAAATTAAGATCCCAAGGAGGGGCCACTGCTTTTCTTGGAGCCCTGTTATGCAAAACCTTTTTCAAAAACATTCTGTCATGAGAATGCATTGAAAGAGGAGGATCAGTGGGCAGACATGTTGAAATGGCTGATAAATTAACCTTTGACAGAGGAGTAAGAAAGGCCATGGGATAGTAACTCACACAAATACTGTAAAACCAGAGGACAATTAGCCCTAGCGTTGGTTATTTTTCTGGCACTGACTAGAAAACCTTTTTCATTTGCTAATATATGCTCTTCTAGAAGCAGGCTTTCTTGTCCCATTAGTGTCTGTTGTATATCCTCATGAAACAGGTACCTAAAGGAGAAATAAGATCCTATCATCCAGGCAGTCAACTGAAGCTGGTTGGGGATGGGGTGTAATAAACATGCCTTATCTTGTGTGAGTAGATTCAACGTGTGAAGAAACTTGTGGAAATTGCCCCTGGCCATTTCCAAAAGAATCTGGGCCAGAGGGGAGTCACAACAATGATGTTGGGGGATTTCGTTTGAATCTTCAGAAGTACCCTGGATATTATTGGAAAGGGTAGAAAAGCATATAAGAACATCCCTGCCCAAGGAAAAGAAAAGGTCTTTCAGGCCTTCTTGCATGGAGTCTTACAGCAGAGTCTTGCATGATGATTGTTCGTAGAGGAGGCAAATAGGTCTACTTGAGGAACTCCCCATAGATGGATCAAATCTTGGAATACCCCCGATGTAGTTGCCATGTGTGAGGGACTGCTCCTGTCCTGCTCAACTTGACCTTCACACAGTTTTGCTCTGACATAATGTAGGATGCTTGTAGAGGGAGATTGTGCTGTGAAGCTATATTCCAAGTTAACATGGCTATCCTGTAAAAAGGGTATGACCTGGTTGCTTGTTGATGTACCACATGATGGTGTAATTAATTGTAACAACTTGAAGCCAAAGAAATACCTCACAAAGAGGATTACTGGCCTCAAACAAATGCCCTACACTGAACGTCTCAAAAAACTCCAGCTATACTTCGTAGCATATCGCCTACTCTGAGGTGATCTCTGCCTAACATATAAAGCTATGTCAAACCCAGAGCTGTTGGACATGCTACAACTAAAGAAATCCCAATCCCTCCAAGCTACATGCTCTAGGGACCTAAACCTTGTTACCACAATAAACAGGACATGCTGGAGGGATAGATTCCTGTCCCAGAGACTTCCCATACTCTGGAACAGGCTACCCATCTATGTCAAGCAAAGTTCTTCATTAACACTCTTCAAGAAAAATCTTGATGAGTGGATAGGAAATAGGAAATACACCCCAGGGATCACTTCTGTGTCTCTGCTCGACAGTGGCACAGGAAAATAACTTTCTTGGGTGGCATAAGCCAGGGAACCTTGTTGGCTAGGCTTATGTAGGCCCTTGGGCCGATAGCCTACTACCTACCTATGAACCTATGAAGAGGTCTCAGAGACAAAAGATGATTCAGAGTCTCAAGTGCCTTGATCAAGGCAAGCATCTCTTTTGTATTAATGTGCTTGCATCTGTCTTTTGTGTCCCACACACCTTGCACTTTTATCCCTCCTGAAACTGCTCCTCCAGCAAAGTCTGTGTAATGATGTGTAATGATGTAGTACTTTGGAACAGGGAGGTAGAAGGGACACATGGATTTAAGGATATTTGCAGGCTCCACCAAGTGATTTCTCTTCTGACAACCCAGCACTGGGATTTAAAAAGACAAAGGATGCTGATGCTAGGGCTAAAGAAACTTCAGAAACCACTGTATCTTTCTTATGTGGAGTCTTGCAAGGGGTATCATGAGAATCATAAATATAGGTTCATAGGTTCATACTAGGCTATCTGCCCTAGGGCATTTATAAGCCTAGCCAGAGTGTGTTTGGCTTTCGCCGCCCATTTTAAAATTAATTTTGCTATGCCCTTTTTCGAGGTTAGTATACTGTGCCTCTGTCTAACAGTGACACAGAAGTGATACCCGGGGTAAACCTATGATCCCCCATCCACTCATCAAGATTCCTCTTGAAGAGAGTCAATGAGGGACTCTGCCTAACCTGGACTGGGATTTTATTCCAGAGTGAAGGGAGCCTCTGGGTTATGAATCTGTCCCTCCAGCATGTCCTATTTATTTCAGTGCTGAGGTTCAAGTCCCTCAAGTGCGTAGCTCGATGGGATTTGGATTTTCTGAGGTGCAGCATGTCCATTAATTCCGGGTTGGACATGGCTTTATACGTCAGGCACAGATCGCCTCTGAGCAGGCGGTATGCCACTGAGTAGAGCTGGAGTTTCTTTAACCGGCAGCATATGGCATCTGTTTGAGCCCTTTGATCCTCTTGGTGAGGTACTTTTGGGGTCTTTCCAGTTGCTGCAGGTGTCTGGTATGGTACATCCCAAAAGGAGCATTGTACTCAATTATGGGCCTGATGAGGGATGAGTAAAGAGGCACGATGACCTCCCCTGATCTAGATGTGAATCCCTTCATGATTAGGTGGGCTATATAAAATGTTTTTCTAACCACTTTGGCCACGTGGTTGTCAAATGAGAGATTGCTATCAACTTGGGTCCCCAGGTCCCTAATTACTTCTTCCATACTTAATGGATTACCACCTATGTGGTAATTTGTGGGCACTTTGTTTTTGCCAAAGGGGATGACTATACACTTTTTGGCGTTTAGCTTGAGGCCATGGCTCTGGCACCAGTTGTCTGTTTCTATGAGGCCCTTTTGGAGGATGCTTGTGTCAGCTGGAGAGTTGATTATAGCGCCCAGTTTGCAGTCATCTGTGAACTTGGTCAGCCACAGTCCTTCCGTGTTTGCCTGTACCTCCGAGAAATATATACCGAACAGGAGAGGTCCCAGGACTGAGCCTTGTGGGACACCACTTGTAACTGGCTTGGGGACTGACATGGCTCCAGCAATTCTAACCATGTGGGTTCTGTCCTTGAGCCAGTTTGCAACCCATCTAATGACATAGGGGTTTATATTTAAGCTGGTGAGCTTATCTATAATGCCCGAGTGGGGTACTGTATCGAAGGCTTTAGCGAGGTCCAGGTAGGCTGTATGGACCACCTTCCCCTCGTCAATGGCCTTGGTGACTGTTTCAAAGAAATCGACCAGGTTTAAGAGGCAGGATCTGCCCTTAAAAAAGCCGAACTGGGTAGGCTCCAGTGTCTGTAGGTCCTCAATATCTTTTTTTATGAGGTCCATGATGATCCTTTCCATAGCTTTGCAGACCAAGCTAGTCAGGCTTATAGGGCAATAGTTTCCAGAATCCATTGAGGCACCACCTTTGTGGAGAGGGACCACTGTTGCTGTATGCCACTCTTTGGGTACATATCCTGTGGTAAGGCTGAGATTGAACAGTAGTTTTATGTTTGGGTTTAGCTCTTCTTGGAGTTCATGTAGGACACAGCTGGTCCCATTGATGCTGTGTTTTTTGCTTTGGAGAGGGCGACTCTTATCTGAGCATCTGAGATGTCAGGGGGGCAGCACTCTGCTGGGATAGATATTTGCCCTTTTGGTGGGGGGGGAGAGAAGTTTGCGCTGAACCTTCAGCTAGGATGTTGGCAATGTCTGTGGGTTCGGTGTATTTTTGTCATTTTGGACTAATTCTGAGCATATCTGGGAATTCCCACCCAGGTTCCTAACATAACTAAAGAAAGCCTTGTGATTATCCTTAGTGTCCTGTGCAATTTTTCTCTCTAAGCTGTCACAAAATCCTGAGGTAATCCCTTGCAATGACCAAAGTCTGAGTGAAAAACCTTAGAAATAGATATAGATATAGATCTATTTTCCTGTGAAAGACAAGCTGTTTGAACTGAGGTGCCTAGCTAATACTACAGGAACATAATCCTGTGCAAAGGATTGAAAAAAAGATTTTTGATTGTTCTCCTGGAATACTAGCTTATGTATGATACTGCTCACCCAAGTGAGAGATTCCTGACACTTTGAAAAAGACTCTGAAAGATAAGCAAGTCATCTAAATTTGAAAAAAAAAATGTGGATACCCTGTAGCCTACAATGAGGTATAACTGGAGTTTAACACTTTGTGAACACTCTTGGTGCAGAGGATAGTCCAAATGGTAAGACAGAGAACTGAAAACATGATCCAGACATAGAAAACCTTAAAAAACTCCTGACATCTGAATGAATAGGGGTGTGATGATAAGTATCTTTTAAATCTAGTGTTACCAGGAAACCTGAACGAAGAAGTAGTAGTAGTATGCTATGAGTGACATTATTTTGAACTTGGGCACTATCACAAACAGTTTTAGGAAAGAAAGCTTCAAAACTGGTTTCCAAGCATTTTCTTTCTCTGGCACTAAAAACATCCTAAAATAAAAACCTTTCTCCATCTGGGAAAGAGGAATGGTTCTGTCACTTGCCAGACAGCATGTGATGAACAGGTGGAAGTTTAAGAGTCTCATCTGGTGGATGTGGAATTACCCTCCCCCCTAAAGGAGAATTTTTTTCTCCTACTGCCACCTGTAACCTTGATGGATGATCTTCAGAACCCAGTTGTCTGAAACTATCTGCTGCCAAGAAAAAAATTGGAGATTCAGACTTTCTGGAAGGGAAATGGGGCTTCCATGGTAGGAATGGGGGACAAGCTCTTTTAAATAGTTATTCTGACTTACTGGAATGTCCTCAATTTTGGAAATTTGTGAGGTTCATTATCTCTTTTTGTAACCCACCTGCATTTCTTCTTAAAAGTCAGTTCACATGCATTTTGCTGCAACTGGTTATTTTGATTTTGCCAAAACTAGATGAAGGGTTAGAGAATCCCTTAGAAAACTTGGAAAAGGAGAGATGACAAATCTTAGATTCCCTGTATCAACTTACCACTTTCATCACATTTTTTAATCACCTCTACAACAGAGCAGCCAACAACTAATCCTCTATCCAAAGGAGAATTTAAAATTATCTGAGAATGCAGCCAGTCAAACTTCCTTAAAACAGTACCAATGGCTATAGCCCTGGAAGAACTATCAACTGAGTCATAAACACACTTTATGCTATAAGTACTGACTTGTACAATAGAAGAAACTAAATTATTTAAAGCAGATTTTTTTGTCTCACAAGAAGAAACTACAGCCAAACATTCCTAATAGTTTCAAAATTAATCAGAACAAACTTTAACATATAAGCCCGGCAATTCAAAATAATTCTGAAAATCAAAGTTGCAGTAGCATGCATGTTTTCCCAATATTCATCAATATTCTTCCCATCCTTATCAGAAAAAGAAGGTTTAGAATTAATTAAATGTTTATAAGCATTAGCTTTCCCAGGGATGGGCACAGCATATTGACAAACTGGGGAGGCCTTCCCTGTTCCCTCTTCCAGGACCAACAAGAGTTTCTCTTCGTTGCCACTGAGGGGACCCCAACAGCTGCAGAGGACATGGCTAAACTTTGCTCTATAGTGGTTGTAGGTGCTACACCAAAAGGTCCAAAGTAAAATATAAGTGGTCTGAGATACAACTAATGGCTACAGCAAAGTCACCCACCTGTGGCTAATGCAAATCGCTAACCTGCTGAGCTGGCAAAGGCTGTCCACTTAATTTTTTTTCATTTTGTGGCTGGAAGAAGGACTGACCATGAAACCAACAGTTTCTTCCATGGTCAGGCTGAAAATAGTGCCTCTTTCCTAGGAAAAACAAGCAGCAAATGCCAGTAAAAATCTAAAGTCTTTAAAAGTCACTTTTCGCATAAAATCCCAGTAAAAAGCACTTTACATTTTATCAGCCCCAAAAAAATGAAATAAACACAATTTCTCCACAGAAAAAAAATGTTTTTCAAATACTTGTAACAACTTTTAAACTGCCAGAAAAAGGAGTGCTCTCATTTAAAAGTGCAATATAATCTTGTAACAGTCTGTTAAAACACAGACTCCTAGCTTTAAAATAACTTTCCTGAACAGAAAAGTGTTATAAAACAAACACATTTTTAAAGTGAATTTTTTTTCCCAAAAGGGAACTTAGCTGTCCAACAAAGGAATAGCACAAGCTGACCATTGATCCTTGAAAGGCTCTAATGAACGTACTATTCAGCAGCAAAAATGCTCTGAAGGACTTGTCACCCAAACCTGTCTTTTTAGTCAGCTCATCTGAAAATGCCTGACAGTTTGGGTATGTGGAAGGTGCCCCGAACCTTTAGAATTTGGCTGGCTGTGAACATTAAGCTTTAACACTGGTACTGCAATGTAATCTGTAACTAACCTAAATGTATAATAATATGGAGCAAGGTCAAATAATAGGTGTTATTTTCACTGATCAAATAAGAGCATTCAGAACTGTTAATCATGGTTTCTCACAATCAGGTTTGATCTCATTCATTCTCCCATAGTGGGTATCTCCCAATATAGGGGAGGGTGCTATCTGGAGGTGTCATCAGTCAGGCAGGCATGACGGTGGTTTGTGTGTTTGCCTACACTTCTTCTTTTTGTTTGTTTCAGGGAAGGGATCCTTGTCCTTCACCAGGTTAGTCTGGCTTCCCCTCATACTGGGGCCCTGTGCTAACCATACTTTTAGCATGTCCCCAGATATAGAACCGCACTGTCTTCCACTACAAGCAGCCCACATCATGCTGAGGGCACAGACTCAGAGGCATTTCTTATGGCCCTAACTTCATCTTCTGGTGGTTGACCTGAGCACCTATATCAGTGCAGCAGACTTCTGCGCCGTTACCTGACATGCGAATGCTCACATACATGTGTATGTTGCTACTCTAGGATTATGTTTGGGTCTAATCTAGGATTCCATTTGGTCTGTTTGTTATATAAGGTTTCTAACTGATTTCATGGAAACTCTTCTGAAATGAAAGTGGGGCCTGTGATTTAGATCAGTGGTAGTCAGAAGGTTGTAGGCCTAGGCCTGGTTAATGGTCCAGATCAAAAAACCCTTGATACAGCCTTTGATACTATTAAGTAAGGTGACTTTGACTACTCATGAGTAACTCATTTAACCATTCAAGGGAAGGTGTTGTCAAAAAAGTAAAATCTACTTGGTATTTTGGAAAAAAATAAGCTGCAGGTATTTTGAGTTGCTTTCAAAAACAAAATACCAAAGACTAACAGCTTCATGTTGAACTGCAGATAACTATTGACTGGATACAGGTAATCCTTGTAGTATCCTTGTTCTAAACATATTGCTCCCACAGTACTTACAGTGGATATAAAAAGTGTACACACCCCTGTTAAAATACCAGGTTTTTGTGATATAAAAAACTGAGACCACAATAAATCATTTCAAAACTTTTCCCATCTTTAATGTGACTTATAACTTGTACAATTCAATTGAAAAATGAACAAATCTGTTAAGGGGAAAATATAGAAAATAAAAAAACATACAATAAGCTGGCTGCATAAGTGTGCACACCCTTAAACTAATACTTTGCTGAAGCACCTTTTGATTTAATTACAACATTCAGTCTTCTTGGGTACACACCTGTCATCACTTAAAGAGACTCTGATTAACTCAAAATAAAGTTCAGCTGTCCTAGTAGGAGTTTCCTGACATTTACTCAGCTGCTTGTTACAGCAAAAGCCATGGTTCGCAGAGAGCTTACAAAGCATCAAAGGGATCTCATTGTTGAAAGATATCAGTCAGGAGATGGGTACAAAAATATTTCCACAGCATTGGATTTACCATGAAACACAGTGAAGACAGTCATCAAAAAGTGGAGAAAATAGGGGACAACAGTGAAGTTGCAAAGAACTGGACGTCCCTCCAAAACTGATGAAAAGACAAGATGAAAACTGGTCAGGGAGGCTGCCAAGAGACGTACAGCAACACTGACGGAGCTGCAGGAATTTCTGGCAAGTACCGGTTGCATACTAAATGTGACAACAATCTCCCATATTCTCCATATGTCTGATCTATGGGGTAGGGTTGCAAGACGGAAGCCTTTTCTTACACAGAAACACATCCAGGCCTGGCTAAAATTTGCAAAACAAGTCTCCCAAAAGCTTGTGGGAAAATGTGTTATGGTCTGATAAGACCAAGGTTGAACTTTTGGGCCACAATTCCAAAAGGTACGTTTGGCGCAAAAACAACGCTTTGCATCACCAAAAGAACACCATCCCCACGGTGAAGCATGGTGGTGGTAGTATCATGCTTTGGGGTTGATTTTCTTCAACTGGAAGTGGGACTTTAGTCAAGGTGGAGGGAATTATGAACAGTTCCAAATACTAGTCACTTTTGGCCCAAAACCTTCAAGCGTCTACTAGAAAGATGAAGATGAAGAGGAATTTCACCTTTCAACATGACAAGGACCCCAAGTATACATCCAAATCAACAAAAGAATGGCTTCACCAGAAGAAAATTAAAGTTTTGGAATGGCCCAGACAGAGCCCAGACCTAAATCCAGTAGAAAATCTGTGGGGTGACCTGAAGAAGGCTGTGCACAAGAGATGCCCTCACAATCTGACAGATTTGGAAAGCTTTTGCAAGGAAGAGTGGGCAAATATTGCCAAGTCAAGATGTGCCATGCTGATAGACTCCTACCCAAGAAGACTGAATGCTGTAATTAAATCAAAAGGTGCTTCAACAAAGTTTTAGTTTAAGGGTGAGCACACTTATGCAACCAGCTTATTGTATGTTTTTTATTGTTTATATTTTTCCCCTAACAGATTTGCTTTTCAATTGAATTGTACAGGTTATAGGTCAATTTAAAGTTGGGAAAAGTTTTGAAATGATTTATTGTGGTCTCATTTTTTTATATCACAAAAACCTGGCATTTTAACAGGGGTGTGTAAAATGTTTATAGTTGAAACAGAAGACAATGAATTATGACTCAGCCATACAATATAAATGCAAACATTTGTCAATGAGTTTGCATTCTTTTTTGAGACAGGCCATCTATCTAAGCAGAATACTTTTGACTCATGATTCTTTTATTTATGTTTAAATATGGCAAGCTTTTCTCTTTGATGTGAAAACTTCTGGTCTTTTCTTTGAACATTTTGTAATGTGCATATGTCAACTTTGCTAAATTTTTGTGATTCCTAAGGACCATTGACTTCATGGAGGCATGCATTTGCTCTCTCTGCATTATTGGATGTCATAAACTATTACATTTTGTTTGAAAACAAAAACATTCATTTTCAGAAAAAACATTTCTTTAAACTAAAGCTTTAAATGACACTGCATTTGCCTTATATGTGGACTAGCTTGTCTACCTGGAAAGAATTCGGTATCTCAAATGTTATTGTTTATATCTTTACCAAAAGTTGCAGCCTGATAAAATCATACTTCATTAAGAAGACAGCATGTTATTTTAGTACTAGAAGCAACTTTATCCACTGTGGCTTCAGGCAGTTGTTTAATGACCATTTGTTTTTGGCCACATGTTGTGAATTTTAAACGTTTTTTTTGTATTTATTTATTTATTTGTCTGTGCTAACAGAATTAGAATATCCTAGCCCGATAGCCTGCATATATGGTCTAGTGCCAAAAGTAGGTTTTCTAGTTAGTTCTTGGCTCATTTTGACTCTTCCACTTTTTCAAAACAAAAAACTGTCATACTGATTTGCCACAAAAAATGTTCTGCTTCTGTTGTCTTTCCTGTAACAGTGGCAATCGGTTTACTTTCTGACACAGGTAAGGAAAGTGACATTGGCAATCTTGACTTGAGATACTAATCCAAAATAGTTGGGCTGGTGATAATCCTATATATTGTGCAAAGGTCTGTCCACTTGAGAACTGGTTAAGCAACAAGTTACTCTTTCTAAGTTCTTATATTTCTTTAATATATTTGACTTCTTGGGCCAACTCTTTCAACTTCTCCATTGGCTTGAGGATATGTAGGACATGATGCGATATGTCTGAATTCCCACTGTTTGACAACATTATGAAACCCCTGGCTCAAAAACTGATGACCACTGTTGGAAATTACTTTTTCCAATATTCTGTCCCTTGCAAAGACAGATTTTAGGACAGTATTCACTAACTGGACGTAAAATGAAACTGCACTACTTTGAGGGATTAAAAAAAATATACACAGCAGTAAATGTAGGCTTTTGTACTGGAAGTTTTCAACCGTGCCAGTGTAGGAATGTCATGGGGAATAAGCTCTTCCTTTCTGGTTTTCTTTCTTAAACATGTCACATGACTTCACAATTTTGCACTAACTGCTCCGTTTATACAGTCAATCTTTACCAGTATGTGACACCACCTGCTCCTTCATTGTATTTAGTTATGCCAAAATGTAGCTTGTGGACTATGGCAGCATAATTTTAACCAGTGTGATTACTTTTTTGCTCTCTAATATCAAATACTGAATACACTGCAGTTCATCAAGGAATGAGAAACATGCGTTGATGAGAGGATATAGCAATCTGATACCATCAAGCCACCACATTATGAGATCATTGTACAACTCTAGTTCTAAGACATTTCTAGGTTAATTATGCAGCTCTTACAGTTTCTCTTCTGTTAGTCATAACTGAGATAATCCACAGCAATTGTAAGCTTCTTTGTCTGTAACTTTCTTTCACACGCATTCATGAATAATCTGTTCAAGGTACTAACAAAGTTCTTGCATTTACATGGTTTATATTGTATTGTATTCACAAGTTATATTTCTTGAAGGACAGGAACATCATCTGTAGGCATGCTGGCACTTCATGTAAGTACTTGACGAAAATACTTTAATGTACTTTACGGGCTAATTTCACTGTGATAATCTTACCATAAACTAAATATTATCATAGGGTTTCTATGGTGGGAGGCTGGCATAATGGTTAAGGTGTTTACCTTATAAACACAAGGTGCAGGGTTTGATTCTGGAATTGGTAATTGGCTAGGCTTAAAATAGCCCACAAGGGCAGTTAGCCTAGTACTAATCTATGAACTATGAACAGCCAAAAGCAAAAACAAGCACTTCCTTTTCTATACAAGTGGCATGCATTTATGCATCTGTCATTGCTCTGGATTCATAACCTATTGGTCTTCCCTCTTATAACAGAGCTGTAAATAGACCTTACAGACTAGTATTTCTGTGAAAAGCTGTAGATAGTGTCACAGCATTGTACTTGACATATCACTTGCTACTGTAGTACCTAGGCATTACTACAAATTTTTCTTTTTTCTGATAACCTATGCCATACTGCATCATGTTTTAGTAGCTTCTAGAGTGATACTGTGATATCTGACTGGTGAGGGATACACTTGAAAAGAGCATAAGCAATGCCTAAGAAACATAAAAGAGATGCTTTGTCAGTAGGTTTCTGAATGATTGCAATATCTGTGACCTTTTCAGCATCTGGCTGTAACCTATTTTCAGTCGCACTTTGACCTTTGTATTTCAGGAAAGTCACACAAATTTACATTTCATTCTGCTGGGTTTCAAACCTTGAGAACTCAGTCTGTCTGACACCTTTATCAGATGTGCATCAAGGTTCTGATGTGTAGTACTCTAGATCAGAATATCATCACTTATGATCATTACTCCAGCTAGTGCTTCATCCATAGCTGTTATTGCTCTTTGGAACACTTCTAGAGTTGAACGATCATAAAAGGTAGCCTTAAAAGTCTGTAATAACCCAAAAGAAATTTAAAAATATATAGTATAGAACTGGATTAATCCATTTCAATCCACCAAAACCACTGTTTTCATTAAGTTCTGAAAATAATCTAGTATTTGACATAGATGCGGGCAACTCTTCAACAGGCTGAAGTGAATACTCCATTTTGATCCACTTGTAAAAGTCTTGGAATCAATATACAGTCTAGCCTCATCCTGTGTCATGGCTTCTTCCATGTCCATTGCTTACATACACTTCAGCACTTGCACTGTACTAGCCTTTTTGGATGAACTATAGCATTTAATAATAGTTGCCAATAAAGCTTCCTCTGTTCTAATAATAGTCCCCAGTTAGCCCCCTAGCAGAACCTATCCAGCTTTCTATGAGGGAAAGATGGAAGGGCTCTTAAAAACCAGAATACAACAGCACATTTATTTATGCTATCCATAAAAATAATAATTCCAATGCCTTATTTAAACACAGTACTTTTTATAAAGATTTAAAAAAAAATATTTTGTTGTAATGGAAAAAGTTACCTGTTCTCTAGGGGGTAACTTGGAACTATTGTCAGAACACAGGGAGTTTCATTGTCAACTTTTAGCAAATGCTACAGTTGCTCCTGGTATAAATGATATGATTTCCTTTAATTGTATTTTAAGGCCAAAAGCTAATTTGACAATGAATTATGACTCAGCCATACAATATAAATGCAAACATTTGTCAATGAGTTTGCATTCTTTTTTGAGACAGGCCATCTATCTAAGCAGAATACTTTTGACTCATGATTCTTTTATTTATGTTTAAATATGGCAAGCTTTTCTCTTTGATGTGAAAACTTTTGGTCTTTTCTTTGAACATTTTGTAATGTGCATATGTCAACTTTGCTAAATATTTGTGATTCCTAAGGACCATTGACTTCATGGAGGCATGCATTTGCTCTCTATGCATTATTGGATGTCATAAACTATTACATTTTGTTTGAAAACAAAAACATTCATTTTCAGAAAAAACATTTCTTTAAACTAAAGCTTTAAATGACACTGCATTTGCCTTATATGTGGACTAGCTTGTCTACCTGGAAAGAATTCAGTATCTCAAATGTTATTGTTTATATCTTTACCAAAAGTTGCAGCCTGATAAAATCATACTTCATTAAGAAGACAGCATGTTATTTTAGTACTAGAAGCAACTTTATCCACTGTGGCTTCAGGCAGTTGTTTAATGACCATTTGTTTTTGGTCACATGTTGTGAATTTTAAACGTTTTTTTTTTGTATTTATTTATTTATTTGTCTGTGCTAACAGAATTAGAATATCCTAGCCCGATAGCCTGCATATATGGTCTAGTGCCAAAAGTAGGTTTTCTAGTTAGTTCTTGGCTCATTTTGACTCTTCCACTTTTTCAAAACAGAAAACTGTCATACTGATTTGCCACAAAAAATGTTCTGCTTCTGTTGTCTTTCCTGTAACAGTGGCAATCGGCTTACTTTCTGACACAGGTAAGGAAAGTGACATTGGCAATCTTGACTTGAGATACTAATCCAAAATAGTTGGGCTGGTGATAATCCTATATATTGTGCAAAGGTCTGTCCACTTGAGAACTGATTAAGCAACAAGTTACTCTTTCTAAGTTCTCATATTTCTTTAATATATTTGACTTCTTGGGCCAACTCTTTCAACTTCTCCATTGGCTTGAGGATATGTAGGACATGATGCGATATGTCTGAATTCCCACTGTTTGACAACATTATGAAACCCCTGGCTCAAAAACTGATGACCACTGTTGGAAATTACTTTTTCCAATATTCTGTCCCTTGCAAAGACAGATTTTAGGACAGTATTCACTAACTGGACGTAAAATGAAACTGCACTACTTTGAGGGATTAAAAAATATATACACAGCAGTAAATGTAGGCTTTTGTACTGGAAGTTTTCAACCGTGCCAGTGTAGGAATGTCATGGGGAATAAGCTCTTCCTTTCTGGTTTTCTTTCTTAAACATGTCACATGACTTCACAATTTTGCACTAACTGCTCCATTTATACAGTCAATCTTTACCAGTATGTGACACCACCTGCTCCTTCATTGTATTTAGTTATGCCAAAATGTAGCTTGTGGACTATGGCAGCATAATTTTAACCAGTGTGATTACTTTTTTGCTCTCTAATATCAAATACTGAATACACTGCAGTTCATCAAGGAATGAGAAACATGCGTTGATGAGAGGATATAGCAATCTGATACCATCAAGCCACCACATTATGAGATCATTGTACAACTCTAGTTCTAAGACATTTCTAGGTTAATTATGCAGCTCTTACAGTTTCTCTTCTGTTAGTCATAACTGAGATAATCCACAGCAATTGTAAGCTTCTTTGTCTGTAACTTTCTTTCACACGCATTCATGAATAATCTGTTCAAGGTACTAACAAAGTTCTTGCATTTACATGGTTTATATTGTATTGTATTCACAAGTTATATTTCTTGAAGGACAGGAACATCATCTGTAGGCATGCTGGCACTTCATGTAAGTACTTGACGAAAATACTTTAATGTACTTTACGGGCTAATTTCACTGTGATAATCTTACCATAAACTAAATATTATCATAGGGTTTCTATGGTGGGAGGCTGGCATAATGGTTAAGGTGTTTACCTTATAAACACAAGGTGCAGGGTTTGATTCTGGAATTGGTAATTGGCTAGGCTTAAAATAGCCCACAAGGGCAGTTAGCCTAGTACTAATCTATGAACTATGAACAGCCAAAAGCAAAAACAAGCACTTCCTTTTCTATACAAGTGGCATGCATTTATGCATCTGTCATTGCTCTGGATTCATAACCTATTGGTCTTCCTCTTATAACAGAGCTGTAAAAAGACCTTACAGACTAGTATTTCTGTGAAAAGCTGTAGATAGTGTCACAGCATTGTACTTGACATATCACTTGCTACTGTAGTACCTAGGCATTACTACAAATTTTTCTTTTTTCTGATAACCTATGCCATACTGCATCATGTTTTAGTAGCTTCTAGAGTGATACTGTGATATCTGACTGGTGAGGGATACACTTGAAAAGAGCATAAGCAATGCCTAAGAAACATAAAAGAGATGCTTTGTCAGTAGGTTTCTGAATGATTGCAATATCTGTGACCTTTTCAGCATCTGGCTGTAACCTATTTTCAGTCGCACTTTGACCTTTGTATTTCAGGAAAGTCACACAAATTTACATTTCATTCTGCTGGGTTTCAAACCTTGAGAACTCAGTCTGTCTGACACCTTTATCAGATGTGCATCAAGGTTCTGATGTGTAGTACTCTAGATCAGAATATCATCACTTATGATCATTACTCCAGCTAGTGCTTCATCCATAGCTGTTATTGCTCTTTGGAACACTTCTAGAGTTGAACGATCATAAAAGGTAGCCTTAAAAGTCTGTAATAACCCAAAAGAAATTTAAAAACATATAGTATAGAACTGGATTAATCCATTTCAATCCACCAAAACCACTGTTTTCATTAAGTTCTGAAAATAATCTAGTATTTGACATAGATGCGGGCAACTCTTCAACAGGCTGAAGTGAATACTCCATTTTGATCCACTTGTAAAAGTCTTGGAATCAATATACAGTCTGGCCTCATCCTGTGTCATGGCTTCTTCCATGTCCATTGCTTACATACACTTCAGCACTTGCACTGTACTAGCCTTTTTGGATGAACTATAGCATTTAATAATAGTTGCCAATAAAGCTTCCTCTGTTCTAATAATAGTCCCCAGTTAGCCCCCTAGCAGAACCTATCCAGCTTTCTATGTAGGAAAGATGGAAGGGCTCTTAAAAACCAGAATACAACAACACATTTATTTATGCTATCCATAAAAATAATAATTCCAATGCCTTATTTAAACACAGTACTTTTTATAAAGATTTAAAAAAATATTTTGTTGTAATGGAAAAAGTTACCTGTTCTCTAGGGGGGTAACTGGGAGCTATTGTCAGAACACAGGGAGTTTCATTGTCAACTTTTAGTAAATGCTACAGTTGCTCCTGGTATAAATGATATGATTTCCTTTAATTGTATTTTAAGGCCAAAAGCTAATTTGTTGTGAATTTAAATGAAGTGTGATATTATAATGTCATATTAATGTGAATATATATTATCTTTTAATAATTTTAACATGTTTATGATATGGAGATGGAGGCTGAGATGTAAAGGGGCAGAGGCATCATAAGAAAAAAATGCTTTTCTTTATACTTTGGCTGTTATTATTTTGATTGTCACATGTTCCAGCTACTAACTTTTTATTTTTATAACTTTGTTGAATGGGTTCACTCCTTTCATTCTATGTTGATTAATAGGGGCTTTGATGAGTTTGCCTGTATAAAGTGTATTTTGATCTATTCTACAACATTGTAGAGAGGCAAAAGTTATATATATATATATATATATATATATATATATATATATATATATATATATATATATATATATATATATATATATATATATGTGTGTGTGTGTGTGTGCGTGTGTGTATGTATATATGTATTTGTGCATATAAATAAATAAACATATATATAGATAGATAGATAGATTGACAGATAGATATAGATATACCTAAATACACCAAAACTCCCAGATGTTAAAAATATGTCGACAGATCATTGCACATGTTCTAAGTATAACCTTGGACCAGGGAAACTCTAAAACAGTGTGCTTTTTTTTTTTTTTTTTGCAGGAGGACAATTCATCCTGTACCCCACACACCTCCTGCTAATTATATACACTAACACAGAGAAATTGCAATCCTGGGGGGTAGGGAGAAGCATATTCCCCAACCCTGGGGATTGTCGATCTCACATATCCATTGACCATTTGTTTTATTGAACAAAGCCACACTCGACAAAAACAAGTGCAACTATATGTATGTGTACAAACACATAGATAGATAGATAGATAGATAGATAGATAGATAGATATAGACATATATATCAACTAGTCATTTAATTACAGTTGTAATATATCAAGGATTTGTATATACCCATGCCTCTAGTAAGTCCCATGTATTAATTATACTGCTTACATTCAAGTGTGAGATGGAGATGTTAAATCCACGCTTGTCTACATGTGAGAATGTTATGTTGATGATGATAATGCTACATTTGTACCAGGAGAAACAAAATGGGCCCTGGATTTAGCTTTATATCACCTAATCTTACTGATTTTTATAATATCCAAAATCAGACAAGCAAGTTCTTCCTATACCAGTCCAGCAGTTCTTTAATAAATGCCCATTGTAAATATGTGTTACTCATGTAATCTTAAGAGTTTAGTCAGAGTAACTTAGTCCTGTAAACTAACCACCACAGGTCTTGTAGTACTGTTATTAGTATAAGGGTTGTTTTCATTAGCTCTTGTAGTACTGTTATTAGTATAAGGGATGTTTTCATTAGCTCTTGTAGTACTGTTATAAGTATAAGGGTTGTTTTCATTAGCTCTTGTAGTACTGTTATTAGTATAAGGGTTGTTTTCATTAGCTCTTGTAGTACTGTTCATAGGTTCATAGGTTCATAGGTTCATACTAGGCTATCTGCCCTAGGGCATTTATAAGCCTAGCCAGAGTATGTTTGGCTTTCGCCACCCATTTTAAATTAATTTTGCTATGCCCTTTTTCGAGGTTAGTATACTGTGCCTCTGTCTAACAGTGACACAGAAGTGATACCCGGGGTAAACCTACGATCTCCCATCCACTCATCAAGATTCCTCTTGAAAAGAGTCAATGAGGGACTCTGCCTAACCTGGACTGGGATTTTATTCCAGAGTGAAGGGAGCCTCTGGGTTATGAATCTGTCCCTCCAGCATGTCCTATTTATTTCAGTGCTGAGGTTCAAGTCTCTCGAGCGTGTAGCTCGATGGGATTTGGGTTTTTTGAGGTGCAGCATGTCCCTTAATTCCGGGTTGGACATGGCCTTATACGTCAGGCACAGGTCACCTCTGAGCAGGCGGTATGCCACTGAGTAGAGCTGGAGTTTCTTTAACCGGGCAGCATATGGCATCTGTTTGAGCCTTTTGATCCTCTTGGTGAGGTACTTTTGGGGTCTTTCCAGTTGCTGCAGGTGCTTGGTAAGGTACATCCCAAAAGGGGCATTGTACTCAATTATGGGCCTGATGAGGGATGAGTAAAGAGGCACGATGACCTCCCCTAATCTAGATGTGAATCCCTTCATGATTAGGTGGGCTATATAAAATGTTTTTCTAACCACTTTGGCCACGTGGTTGTCAAATGAGAGATTGCTATCAACTTGGGTCCCCAGGTCCCTAATTACTTCTTCTGTACTTAATGGATTACCACCTATGTGGTAATTTGTGGGCACTTTGTTTTGCCAAAGGGATGACTATACACTTTTGGCATTTAGCTTGAGGCCATGGCTCTGGCACCAGTTGTCTGTTTCTATGAGGCCCTTTTGGAGGATGCTTGTGTCGGCTGGAGAGTTGATTATAGTGCCCAGTTTGCAGTCATCTGTGAACTTGGTCAGCCACAGTCCTTCCATGTTGGCCTGTACCTCCGAGAAATATATACCAAACAGGAGAGGTCCCAGGACTGAGCCTTGTGGGATGCCACTTGTAACTGGTTTGGAGTCTGACATGGCTCCAGCAATTCTAACCATGTGGGTTCTGTCCTTGAGCCAGTTTGCAACCCATCTAGTGACATAGGGGTTTATATTTAAGCTGGTGAGCTTATCTATAATGCCCGAGTGGGGTATTGTATCGAAGGCTTTTGCGAGGTCCAGATAGGCTGTGTGGACCACCTTCCCTTCGTCAATGGCCTTGGTGACTGTTTCAAAGAAGTCAACCAGGTTTAAGAGGCAGGATCTTCCCTTAACAAAGCCAAAACAACCCTTATTAGTTATTAGTATAAGGGTTATTTTCATTAGCTCTTGTAGTACTGTTATTAGTATAATGGTTGTTTTCATTAGCTCTTGTAGTACTGTTATTAGTATAAGGGTTGTTTTCATTAGCTCTTGTAGTACTGTTATTAGTATAAGGGTTGTTTTCATTAGCTCTTGTAGTACTGTTATTAGTATAAGGGTTGTTTTCATTAGCTATTTTAGTACTGTTATTAGTATAAGGGTTGTTTTCATCAGCTCTTGTAGTACTGTTATTAGTATAAGGGTTGTTTTCATCAGCTCTTGTAGTACTGTTATTAGTATAAGGGTTGTTTTCATCAGCTCTTGTAGTACTGTTATTAGTATAAGGGTTGTTTTCATCAGCTCTTGTAGTACTGTTATTAGTATAAGGGTTGTTTTCATCAGCTCTTGTAGTACTGTTATTAGTATAAGGGTTGTTTTCATTAGCTCTTGTAGTACTGTTATTAGTATAAGGGTTGTTTTCATTAGCTCTTGTAGTACTGTTATTAGTATAAGGGTTGTTTTCATTAGCTCTTGTAGTACTGTTATAAGTATAAGGGTTGTTTTCATTAGCTCTTGTAGTACTGTTATTAGTATAAGGGTTGTTTTCATTAGCTCTTGTAGTACTGTTATTAGTATAAGGGTTGTTTTCATTAGCTCTTGTAGTACTGTTATTAGTATAAGGGATGTTTTCATTAGCTCTTGTAGTACTGTTATAAGTATAAGGGTTGTTTTCATTAGCTCTTGCAGTACTGTTATTAGTATAAGGGTTGTTTTCATTAGCTCTTGTAGTACTGTTATTAGTATAAGGGTTGTTTTCATTAGCTCTTGTAGTACTGTTATTAGTATAAGGGTTGTTTTCATTAGCTCTTGTAGTACTGTTATTAGTATAAGGGTTGTTTTCATTAGCTCTTGTAGTACTGTTATTAGTATAAGGGTTGTTTTCATTAGCTCTTGTAGTACTGTTATTAGTATAAGGGTTGATTTCATTAGCTCTTGTAGTACTGTTATTAGTATAAGGGTTGTTTTCATTAGCTCTTGTAGTACTGTTATTAGTATAAGGGTTGATTTCATTAGCTCTTGTAGTACTGTTATTAGTATAAGGGTTGTTTTCATTAGCTCTTGTAGTACTGTTATTAGTATAAGGGTTGTTTTCATTAGCTCTTGTAGTACTGTTATTAGTATAAGGGTTGTTTTCATTAGCTCTTGTAGTACTGTTATTAGTATAAGGGTTGTTTTCATTAGCTCTTGTAGTACTGTTATTAGTATAAGGGTTGTTTTCCTTGTAGTACTGTTATTAGTATAAGGGTTGTTTACATTAGCTCTTGTAGTACTGTTATTAGTATAAGGGTTGTTTTCATTAGCTCTTGTAGTACTGTTATTAGTATAAGGGATGTTTTCATTAGCTCTTGTAGTACTGTTATAAGTATAAGGGTTGTTTTCATTAGCTCTTGTAGTACTGTTATTAGTATAAGGGATGTTTTCATTAGCTCTTGTAGTACTGTTATTAGTATAAGGGATGTTTTCATTAGCTCTTGTAGTACTGTTATTAATATAAGGGTTGTTTTCATTAGCTCTTGTAGTACTGTTATTAGTATAAGGGTTGTTTTCATTAGCTCTTGTAGTACTGTTATTAGTATAAGGGTTGTTTTCATTAGCTCTTGTAGTACTGTTATTAGTATAAGGGTTGTTTTCATTAGCTCTTGTAGTACTGTTATTAGTATAAGGGTTGTTTTCATTAGCTCTTGTAGTACTGTCATTAGTATAAGGGTTGTTTTCATTGATTATGCACTTGATCCTGTTCTGTACTATTACTTCATAAAATGGTCTATCACATGTGTATTTCAAGACAGTAAAACCACTTCCAGAAAGAAAATGACATATAGATACTCAAATGTAGCCAGATTTTACCCAGAAAACTAAATTCCCTAAACTGTTCATTTTAGTCAGAAAACACTATTGCATTAAATTCCCTAAGCTGTTAATTTTAGGCAGAAAACAATAATGTATAATTTGGTATGTATGTGTGAACATAATATAAAAGGCAAGGGCTATTAATGTGCTTGAATTATAAAAATCTTTAAGGGTGCTCTGGGTAAGCTTATCTGATCAGAAGAGATTTTTTTCATTATAATTAGGCATTTATATTCAGTGCAGTATGAATAATACAATATGATGGCCTTGCACCAAACATTGGTAAAAGTTGTAATAAGTTCATTCTACAGGAAGGTTCAAATGGAATGCAACTGTCTGATTGGTTGATAGGCATTGAATATTGATATATGAATGTAAGCATACTGGCATCAGTTTGGAATAAAGTGTATAATAAATATACACGCATTGAGTCAGAGATGATCTCTTGCTTATCTCCTATACAAACATATTCTTCAAAAGTTAAAGTTTAGTTGTAAGAATATTCTTACCATATTCCTATAAGGATGCATTAATGGAAACATATTACAGCTAGTGATGTTGTCTCTATGCGCAGGTAACAGTTAGCAGGAATATCTCCTGACAAATGAATAATGTAATGTAATGACTATGCTTTAGTTTTAGAAAAACTTCCCTCAAAATGTTTCACTACTTTAAACACTTGCACTCTTTACTTATACCAAATGCACTAAACAGTGGCAGATTACTGAGTATCTAATTCTTTAAAGCACTCACTTGACTTTTTATTTTATTCTTATTAGCAAGCGTTTGCATAAACCCTGAGTTAGCCCAGGACTTGAGTCGCAACAACAATCTTGGCTTTTTTTTTTTTATTTTGGGGGGGGGGGGGATTAAGGATTTTTTTTTATACATTAACACTGTTCCACTATCCCTGAGTTTGTTCAGGACCTGGGTTCCTGGGTTACAACAGTGGCTTAGCATGTCAGTAATATGTTTCCATGGGGGGATGAAATCCTTTTTTTTTTCTTTTTTAAATAATGTTTCAGAATCCCAAATTAGTTCAGGATCTGTGTCATAACAACAGCTTGGTATATCGCCATTTGTTTTTCCAAGGGTAGAGGAAAGATAACATTCCTCCATTCCTTTTTTAACACTGTGCTCCATGATCCTGGAGTTAGTTTATGAATGGGTTCACAGCAGCATCTAGGCAGATCATTTATTATAGAAACTTCTCTTGGGGGTGGGTGAAGGATGAAATCTACTTTTTTTTTTAACTTTGTTGCATCCCCTGGTCAATTCAGGGCTTGAGCCAAAATAATGGCTCAGTGCATTTAGTGCATCAGTGACTTTACCTCCATGGGGTGGTAGTAGAAAGTATTTATTTATTTATTTTTGTTATAACATTGTTCTGCAACCCCTGAGTTAGATCAGGACCTGTGTCATAACAACAACTTGGTGCAATGGTAACTTTTCACTTTCCTCTTGTCCAGGCCTGGGTCACAAGTACATCAATAATGTTTTCCTCGGGTGGGAGATTGATGAGATTCTTTTTCTTTCTTTCTCTCTCTTTTTTTTTTTTGTTAAACAGTATCCTACAGTTCCTGAGTTAGTTCAAGACCAATAACAGCATGTCAGCCTAGTTAATCTGAAGAGACAGCTTCTTTCAGCAGATGGAAGGCTGCCAACAGAAAGGAATGAGGGAAGACACAATCTATAAAGTTACAGTGAAGTCATTGCAGAGGACAGAAACTGCCATAATACAAACCTGCTCACTATAGCCTCCCCTCATTCTAATCATTTTTTTTTTCTGGATGATGGCATATTCAAACAAGCATTACCTCATCATCTGAATGCAAATGAATTTCTGGTTGCTGACTGAAGAGCCAGGGTGGCAGAACAAAACAGATATGTAAGTTTTTTTTTGCAGCTCTTGGAGGATGCATTTTTCTACATTGCTCTGCAAATCATTCTGTTCCTTTGTGATCTGACCTGAACACCTAGCTCATTTCAACTGTATGGTTTACTTCCTAAAACATCTAGAACATGTTTTGCCTTAATGTGTTGTACACTTATATACACTTACAAGACCCCCTCAAGATGGCAATTACTTGACTGAGTTTTTTTCCAGGGTAAAACAAGTACAAACCTTACCATACAGACAGTGCAACAACATAGGAAGCAGGTAGCTTGAACCCTAGGAAAAGGGCTCTGTTTCCTTTAAAAAATGACAAACCAGTCAATATCTACTTCTGCTCCTGTGAGAAAGTTCATATGTAAATAGTAGGCTAGTTGCATTTGTGGGACATTTTAAGCCTAGCCAATTTATCTTTTAAAGGCAAGAATCAAACTCTGTACCTTGTGTGTGTGAGGTAAACACTTTAACCATTCTACAAAGCAGCAACCCCAAACTATCTGTAGTCTGGGTTCAAAGCCAGCATTAACTCTGCTGTTTCTCCAAATGTAGTACATTAAAATCTTGAGAAATAGAGAAAGGTAACATTCATTAACCATAAACCACAACCGTACATCAGAATGCAGAGAAGAGAACTCATGAAGAACTCTCACACACAGCACACGCACAGCTCTAGAAAGGAAGATCATGATTGTTCTTAAACCTTAACCCCTATCATTACAACATAAGTACATGATGCAGGCTTGTCATGGGTTAGGGTAAAATAGAGGTATCAGTATATTTGCTAAATGTAATACTCATAAATCCATGCAATGACAACAAAAATCACTGCTGTCACAGCCAAAACCAGCAAAATTATTGTTTGTATTAATAATCTTATTTTTTAATATATTTACTTACAGCACCCCGAGTGTTATACTTTGTTATTGTGCTGGGATCCTTTTCCTATTTTCACAATTCAGTAGACTGAGGTATTGACAAATTAACAAAGCACCTCAGGCCACAGAGTCATTATTTAGTCTAATGATAAGAGAAAGGGTGAAACGTTCTCTCCTTATCCTTGTCTCAGTGCCACAATTATTAAGTGCACAGTAAGAAAAATACAAAGCAACTGCATTTCTACAAGCATGTGAAAAGCAAGATGGCTACGTGGTGCTGGCTGAATTTATTTACATCTGCCTGTATTACAGAATTATATTTGACTAAATTTGGCCTGTATTGATTTCTTATTTTGACTTATTTGTATCTTTAGATGTCAAACAAGTACATGTGTTTATTCCATAGCTTCAGTTAGCTTCATAGTTTAAGAGAAATCTTGCCTCAGTCTACCCTTAGGGCAAAGTTTTATTCACAGATTCATTGTTTGTTAGGCAGAGTCAATCCATGGACCATAATTAGCTTGCCAATAACTTTCTTCATAGAGTGCCTCCTGTCTCCAGGAGCGCAAACCAAGTCAGGCTTGGGATGGATTTGCAAATGTCTATCCAGTCATGAAGGTTTGTCTTAAAGAAGCAAGGGCATCATTCTGTTTACCATGTAATGAAGCTTAATCCAAAAATAGGGAAATGGGTGAAGCACTGATTAATTAGTTTGCCTTACTACTATGCCTTATTAATGTGTTAATGGAGAATGGAGACTCAGATCTTTAGTATGAGTTTCTGTGGGGACATATGTTTTGTGGAAGTGTAAAATATCTAAAAGGGATTGGCCCTTAACAGCACAGAATGCTAGACATAATTCACTGAGTGGGAGTCTACAGGACAGAGTATACAGACAGGGATTTATAGTCCGTTTGGCAACTGAAGGTCTTTAGTCTGGTGAACATTTAAGTTAAAACTTCTGAGACATTTCTAGATGCATGGTGTGTTTGGATAAATACATACTAAAATGGCATTAATGCCATAATTAGTCTAATTAGGGCATAGAACAGAGGAATTATGAGTTTTGACCTGGATCAGATATCTTTACTTATTAATTTGGTTAGATAGGATTTCCTGACTACTGTTGCTAGTGAAAGTCAAAGTATGCAAAGTTGCCTATAAAGGTATCAAGATCTCTGATGACTGTATCAATCTGAAATGGGGTGCTGTCCATACTATAAGCTGCATTGAGACTTGTTTACCAAAGATGACAGTGCTATACTTTTTGCATTTAATTTATACCCATTTTAATACACCATTAATTTGTATGGTTTAACCCTTGCTGTAGTAACACTGTATTGGGTGCTGAGCAAATGGCAACACCTAGCTTGAAGTCATTAGCAAATGTAATAATCCATATGTGTGGGTCAGTGGTTTAGAGATCCAAGAAGTAGATACCAAAAGAAGGGTGTAAGTACCACACTCCGAATTACTCCATCAATCATCTTTTTGCTTTCTGATGTGGCATCTGCTATTTTAACTAGGTGGGTTCTACCTACAAGCCTGTTTGCTATTCATCTTACAAAACAAGGGTCTGCAGTTATGCTTTTAAGCTTATTTGCAATTCCAACATGGAGAATAGCATCAAAGACCTTTGGCAGATCCAGATATGCAATATGAACTGCATAACTGATATCTACAGCTTCAGTGACTTTCACATAGAAGTTTACTAAATTAAGAGGTCATTATCTCCTCTATAAAACCATACTGTTAAGGGTCTAGAGCAATATTTTTATGTTGCCACTTATGAAATAAGATATATTAGAGAATGGGCAACATGTAGATTGCCACTCTGACTGGAGAACAGTTAACGCCCCCTGAAGAACAAGTTTGCCACTTCACAGCAGCATATTAACCTGCCTGGAGCCAGAGTGTAAGGAAGCTAATGGCTGACATTATTTTAGGCTCACTAAACACTGCTTTTGCTGTTTAGCAAGTGGAAAATTAAAAGAAATAGAAAATAAAAAAAAAAACATAGAAAAGTATGTGTGTGTGTGTGTGTGTGTGTGTGTGTGTGTGTGTGTGTGTGTGTGTGTGTGTCTTGCTTTCTGCATTTATGACTGTACGCTTGCTTATGTACATGAAAGAGGATGTGTTTGTGTGAGCTCAAGAAATCTGGCTAAAGCCTAAAATAAAAGGCTAAAAAATAGGGACAGGTTTTAAATATTGCTGTTATAAAATTAGAAACTTGCTAGAATAACAGGATTTGAGATAGAATGCATTTTCTGAAGGAAATAAAGCCTGAAACGGAAATGTATGTCCTTGTTTAGTGACTTCAATCCCAAATGATTTGTCACAAATTTTATGAGGAACATACCAAAAAAATGACACAAAAAATCTGGACATTCTGTGAAAATCTGGACAGTTGAAAGGTATTAAGGTATGAAACTTTTAATGACTGATGTTATTAATGGAGTTTAATCGTGTGTTTTTAAAGGTACACCACTTCTAAATATGTTTGTGTGTGTGACAGAGAGAGAGAAACGTGTGTGTGTGTGTGTGTGTGTGTGTGTGTGTGTAGACATTAACTACTTACCAACTTATATTTTGGATATAAAATACTTCATCCAAAAGAGTTACATATACTACAGTAAGTTTGAAATATTACATGGATGAACTATTTTACATCAAAAATATATATAGTACTTAAAAAAAACGCAAAACAATTTAACAGCTATCCCATTCTCTAAGCACAATAATGCTTTCCAATGTGTGCATTATTGTGTAAATGATGCCTGGGATGTTGGGCTTCAGAACACCTCTGGGCAGGTGTTATTTACACAATAACACACACCCTGTTGAGCATTATTGCTTCCATATGCTCCATGGCTTTGCAAATTAGGCTTGTTAGGCTTATGGGTGTAAAGTTTTCAGAATCTAATTGCGAGATCCCTTTATGGAGTGGCATAATTACAGGCATTTTCCATACCTCAGAAGCATACCTTGTAGCTATGCTTAAGTTGAACATTTCTAGGTATGGTTCAGAGAGAATGTATCTGGTACTGTTCATTAAGTTACCAGAATATTGTCTGAGCCTATAGAAGGGTATGTTTAGCTTTGGAGACTGTATTTATGACATGTTCCATTACAACCTTTGGGGGGGGGTGCTTGGAAATATGTGGAGGTTTCAACAATTGTTTCTAGTGTAAAGATGGCAGTAAACCTACTTGCAAGCATTTTACCACTATCTTTAGGGTCAGAGTTGGTAATACCATCATAAATTAATTTATAGCACTGCTGTGTGTTATTTCTTAATTGGCTGTTGTAGTTACAGAATGACTTATAATTATCCTTTCCTTCAGATGCTAATTTTATATTCCACTTTGATCTTCCTTATGGTAACTTTCACATTGTTCCTGATCTTTTTGACAGAATTTTAGGTGTGGATATATTTTGATTTATTGTAGGGCTTAATTAGCTTTTCTTTTTGTACAGATCTTTTTGATGACTGAGTGCCACCAAGATGGTTTATTGCTTTGTTCCACAATATATTTGGCTCTGTGACCCCTTTGTTTGTGTTATTTGTTAGATGGGAGTAAAGTCATTGCCATAAGTGACAGCTGAGGCTACATAGTGGGTAGAAATTTTACGGATGAATTTTGAGAGGTCATTATGGGAATTTAATTGATGTGTCTTTTTAAAGTCTTTGAATTCAGAGATGTCCTTTGCAATGAGTATAGATGCCCTAAAGGAGATAACTACTGATCTGTGATTAGATCTGACCAAAAATGAAGAAAATGACGATCTTGTATAGGCAGTGCAAGTAGGTCAAATATTAGTGAAGATGAAGTTAAGAAGATTTTGACCCATAGTGAGCTGGTTAACTATTTGTGCAAGCACACTCACCATTTGTGTTACAAGTTCTCCAGTTTATTGGATACTTCATATCAGTCATCATAACATTCTGGTATTTACGGGTAGTTCGCTCTGCACATTTAGAATTATTTCATTGTCCTCTGGGAACGTGGAAGGTGATGTATAGCATGAAATAAAAATCAGCCTTGTTTAGGGTAATTTAGGGTTCAGTGAGTTCTAATTCTGAGTCACATGGAATCTGCCTACTCACAACCAGGTCTTATAAAACTGCTGATACTTCTCCACAGCTTCCATTGGGCCTGAATGCATGATATAGTCACTAAGATCTGGTAAAGAGGGAGTGCTGTCTTTACAGTGATAGTAATTCTCTATTATAAGTAGATGGGATGTGTTCAAGTGGCAGGAGAGACTTCAGGCACTGAGCAGAGTAACACTGAGGTTCTCCAGATGGGAATTTATTGCATGCTTTTTCGTGGGTCTATATTAGAACATCGAAGTTTCAGGTCTTTGATTGTTCTAATATCGATACCTAGTAACCGAAAACCGGTAAGACTGAAAATTTAGAACATCGAATTTTTTCCTAGGGAAAAAAATTGCTGTTCCAAAACACATACACACAACACAAACACACCAAACAAACAGCAATACACACACATACACCTAAAATCTTACATCTAAACCTACACTAAACTGTACATACACCACTATCTACCCACTTACCTTAACCCAAACCCTAACCCTAAGGTCCATCACTATCGCACACACACCTCACCCGCGCCCTAACCCTAACTCACCTATCCCACCCTAACTCTTACGTCCGCACAATCGCACACTTACCTGAACCCGACCGTAACTTTCCACCGCAGAGCTGAAAATAGCGAAGCGACAGGAACGGACAACCGAATTCTTTCCCTAGGAAAGAATACGGTTATCTAAAACTTCGCTATTTTCAACTTTCGGTTACTAGGTGTCGATATTAGAACATTCGAAGACCTCAAACTTTGAAGTTCTAATATAGACCCTTTTTTGTTATGTAGGAATGTCCAGAAGTCAAACTTTACATAAAACGACAATGTTGGTGCAGCAAGTACTTTGGCCAGTGTGTGTGCGTGTGCATGTGCGTGTCTGTGTGTGAAATCTGTGGAACAAAAGATGCAGACCATCTTTGGAGAAACATGTTGGGATGCCAAACATTTCATTCCAAGCTGACACATACTGGATCTGCCTAGAATGACACCAGCTACTTAGCCAGTTGTTAAACCAATTATTTTCTCTTTGCATCTGGCCACTGATCTGGGTGAGGGCAAGATTCTACTCAAGGCCAGAGGCTTGCCTGCATTTAACACATGCATTGCAAGCTTCAAAATTGCTAACATATTCTATTTAATGACTGATGCACAGTTGCTCACTTCATTACTCAGTTAATTTATGTTGTCTTTAAAAACTATGCTAGAAAAAACAGGATGAAGATTGCAGAACACATTAAAATGTTTTACTGTAAGTAGTGGATGCTGTTTGCCTTACCAAGCATCCTCTTAAATGCATTAAGTGCACTGCATTATGACATAGGAGAGATGTTTGGCTGTGTCATTTTCACAGAAACTTATATTAAGTTCCACATAAGAACATAAAAGGACAAATTACCTAAGTGAGGCAGAGGCATGATACGTACTTACTAGGACACCCCCTTTCAACAATCCAAACAGTTGAGAGAAAGCTTTAAGCAACCATTTTGTACTTCAGGGCAAACCCTAAATGGTTTTGTGCTAAATACTATTTAGGTTTCAGTATTACTGTTATAGCACCACAGATTCATTGGTAGTTAGGCATGCAGTTCAGGAGACCAGTGAGATACCTAGCTCAGTTTCGCAATTGCCCCAAACCACTGTCTTGCTAAGTGACTTGTGATGCCCATGCACTGGCCCACCAATCAAGGAGCCTCAATCCTCACCACTAACACCAGTGAGGGGCATCCATATAGGGAATGGATAATAAATACACACAGTAAAGTACAATTTCCCTTAAGAGCTCACAGCGATCACAGTCAGTCTGGGGCTGGTTTATCCATTTCTCTCCAGGTCCCCAATAAGACTCCCCACTGGCACAGCTATAGGGTCCAGATCACAGCCTAGTGGGCAAGCTAAAACCTCCAGCACCCTCTCTGTCCAACCAGTGCTTCATGTCCCTTCCCAAGTAGCTGACACACACGCACTTTAAGATAAGAGTTTATACAACCACACAGACACTCCTGGAGAAGACTGGCACAGGTTCTCCAGCTGTGCCCCTTTTATCCAGACTATACGGTAGAAATCAATGCCACCACCCAGCTAATATTTATCAGCTACTCAAAGGCCCTTATGAAAGGTGTCCAATTATTACTGTGTAATATTATTATCCAAATGGTAAGTGCAACCAAACAGTCAAGACTTATTTGGAGTGACTTGGTACAGCATCACTATATACATGCAATGTACTTTTGCAGCTTAAATTATCGCTACGCAAAACAGCCACAGTTGAAAGGCTTAAAAAATATTTCATAATAAATAATAAAAACACAAGACAATATTTCTTACTAAACAGTGCCAGTCAAGAGTTCAGAAATCACAGAGAAATACTTAAAATAATACAGTAGAAAAGTTCTGACATCACAGAAAAACAAACTAGTCTAATCTTCCTAATTCCTAGCTGTTTCTAAGTGAAAACACAGTTCTAAATAACTTACATATAGAAACAGGCAGTGCTGGTGATGTTGGATGTTCTCAAGACAAAGTACTCTAGGCTCTCTGATTCTCTCTTTAAATTGATAACACAGAGCTGCTTCACATGACATCATTCTTCACACTTCTCTGGTGTTCCCAGGCTAACAGAAACTACATTTACACTGGGTCAGAAATCAGAGCAATAAAGGACATTTGTACATGCAAATTCAAACCATTAACTTTGGCCTTAAAACAATAGGCAGGATGCCTCCCTCTAGACATATTGGCTCCGAATTTTACCATCAAAGACAGTCATGAAATGCTTGACTTAGCTTTCTTACAGCAGAGTGCACTGTTGTAACATTTTTGAAGTTTAACATTTACCAATATTTTTTCCTCATTTAAGAGAACAAGCCTGTGGCTTATATTAATATTTACAAATAGGTTCATAGGTAGGTACTAGGCTATCTGCCCGAGAGCATTTATAAGCCTAGCCAGAGTGAGTCAGCCTTCGCCACCCCATTGATTAATTAACTGAGCCTCTGTCAAGAAGAGCCAATGAAGTGATCCCAGGGGTGTATTTTCTGTTACCCGTCTACGCGTCAAGGTTTCTCTTGAAGAGTGTTAGTGAGGGGCTCTGCCTAATGTAGTTAAGAATTTTGTTCCAAAGTATAGGGAGTCTCTGTGACAGGAATCTATCCCTCCAGCATGTTCTATTTATTATTGTGGCGAGGTTTAGCTCACTAGATCGAGTGGCTCACAGTGACTTGGATTTCTTTAGGTGGAGCATGTCCATCAATTCTGAGTTGGACATTCCTTTGTAAGTCAGGCAGAGATCACCTCTGAGTAAGGGATATGCCACTGATTACAGCTGGAGTTTTTCCACTCGAGCTTCATAGGACATATGTTTGAGGCCAGTAATCCTCTTGGTGAGGTACTTTTGTTGTCTTTCCAGCTGTTGGAAGTGTCTTGTGAGGTACATACCAAATGAGGCATTGTACTCTATAACGGGTCTGATGAGTGACAAGTAGACGGCACTATAACCTCTTTATTTCTAGATGTGAACCCTTTAGTAATTAGATGGGCTACATAGAAGGATTTCCTAACTACTTTGACATATGAATGTCAAAGGAGAGATTACTATCTACCTGGGCCCCCAGATCTCTTATTACCTCTTCTGTATTAAGGGGGCTGCCACCTATGTGGTAATTCATGGGTGTTTTGTTTTTCCCAAATGGGATGACTATGCATTTTTTGGCATTTAGCTTGACACCATGACTTTGACACCAGGTGTCTGTCTCAGTAAGGCCCTTTTGGAGAATGTCCATGTCAGCCGGAGAGTCAGTTATGGCTCCCAATTTGCAGTTATCGGCGAACTTGGTTAGCCATAGTCCTCCCGTGTTTGCCTGTACTTCTGAGAAGTATATGCCAAACAGTAGGGGTCCCAGGACCGAGCCTTGTGGGACACCACTTCTGACTGATTTAGAGTCGGACCTGGAGCCTGCTATTCTTACAGTGTGAGTTTTGTATGTAAGCCAGTTGGCAACCCATCTCATGACGTAGGGGTTTATGTTCAGGCTGGTGAGTTTTTCTATAATTCCCGAGTAGGGAATGGTGTCAAAAGCTTTGGCAAGGTCAAGGTAAGCTGTGTGAACCACCTTCCCCTCATCTATGGCCTTGGTGTCTGTCTCGAAGAAGCAAACCAGGTTTAATAGGCATGATCTGCCTTTAACAAAGTTGAACTGTGTTGGGTCAAGTGTTTGCAGGTTCCCAATGTCTTTGCTAATGAGTTCCATGATGATGCACTCCATAGCCTTGCAGACCAGGCAAGTCAGGCTTATAGGGCGATAGTTACCAGGGTCAGTTGTGGCCCCTCCTTTGTGGAGAGGAATAACCATTGCTGTGCACCATTCTATGGGCACGTAGCCTGTGGAGAGGCTGATGCTGAACAGTGTGTTTAGGTGGGGGGGTTAGTTTGTTCTGTAGTTCATGCAAGATGCAGCCTGGGACACCATCTGGCCCCATTGACACTGTGCTTTTGGCTTTTGAAATGGCTGTTTTCACTTGTACGTCTGTGATTTCCGGGACACTACACTTTTATGGTATTGTTGTGGGCCCTTTCGGGGGTGAGAGGAGGGTGAAGTTTGCACTGAATCTATCTGCCAGGATGTTGGCAATATCAGTAGGTTCAGTATATTTTGTGCTATTTTGCACTAGCTCAGAGCATATCTGCGAGTTGCCACTTAGATTCTTGACATAGCTAAAGAAGGCTTTGTGGATATCTTTCAAATCCTTGGCTATTTTTCTTTGGAAGTTAGCCTTGGATGATTTTATGAGGGACCTTAGTTTCTTACTGATACTGATCAGAGATGTCTTTCCTTCTTGGGATTTGCTTTTTTTCTGAACTAGTTTCCTCCTTCTACTGTATAGCCTGTTTATGGCAGGAGTCCACCAGACTGGTTTCCTTCTCTTTGGGGAGTGAGTCTTGGTTTTCCTAGGGATGGCACAATCCATGCATCCTTGTAGGTGCTCATAGAGTGCATTTGTAAAGGTTCCTGCATCTTGGACACTGTTATCCTTTAGCGTGGGAGCTGTGAAACCTACCACCTCTGTCTTAAGTAAGGTGAAGTTTGCTATAGAAAAGTTTTTCACTGTGGTTTCCTTAGTTGTGTGTGGTGGTGTGGTGTGGACATCCAGAGTGATTAGTTTATGGTCTGATCTAACCATTGATGGGTTGACCTCCGGTGCAGAACACCTGTCGCCCATGTTGGTGATGACCAGGTCCAACATGTTTTCACCTCTGGTAGGGGAGTTTACCAGCTGATCCAGGGCATTTGAGTTGATAAATTCCAGGAAGCGCTGGACCTGGGAGTTTGTACTTGAGTAGTTTTTCCAGTTAATGGTAGGGTAATTGTAATCACCCAATATCAGGGTGTTCGGTAGGACCTTCATGTTTTCCAGTGTCTCCAGAAAGGTGGAGTGGTGGTCCTGGGTCATGGAGGGTAATCTGTAGAAGGCCAGAATTTGCATTGCAGATTTGTCTGATGTTAGTTGCGCATGGATGATCTCAGAGGTATCATGCTGCGCCACTAACCTGGAGGTGTAGGTGTCCTTGATGAATATGGATACACCCCCTCCTTTTGTGTTTCGGTCCCTGTTCTGTGGCCGAAATGTGTGGTATGAGTTGTAGCCCAGTAGTGCTGGGGTGCTCTGTGGAGCCTTGAACCAGGTTTCAGTTACTGCACAGATGTCGACATTCTCCATACTGAGGAGTGCTTCGAGCATGTGCATTTTGAGATTTAAACTCCTGGTGTTGAGTAGCATAACCCTCATTTTTTTATTTGTGCTGATTACGGAGGTGGGTTTGACCTTTGAGCCTTGCCTAAAAAAAGGCACTATGGGGGCAGCAAGAGCCTTGGCCAGTATTCGAAAGCCTAGGGGTGACAGGTGCAAGCCGTCTCTTGTGAAGCAATGAGGCTTGTCAAGCATATCGTCCCAAGATGACAGACACTGGATCCCCTTTGAATGACACCAGAAGCTTAGCCAATTGTTGAAATTGATAATTTTTTCTTTATACTGCGGCATCATTCTTGGTGAGGGCAGGATGCTACTCAGGGTCAGGGTATACTAGCCTGAGCTACATGATCAGAGAGCTCTTCCATGTCTCTTTTCATGTAGTCCAGGGAGGTACATCTCAGGTCATTCACACCAGCATGAACAATGACAGAGTCATATTTGTACTTGTTCTGGATTGATCTGACTGCTTGTGTTATGTGGCGGATTCTGGCTCTGACAGGCAGCTAACAGTAATCTTCTCCTTGTCCAGCCTAGTGAGTGGGACATCAGTGTGCCTGACTATAGAGTCGCCTATTACTAGTGTGTTAGGTATGTTATTTCGCCTTAAGGGCTGTGATTGTGCGGCACACTAATTTTGTGTTTTATGTGTTGTCTGGTTTGTGACGGGAGGTGCAGGTTTTTTGGGTGTCTGCTTTGGAGGTCTCTGATGCTTTTGCAGGTTTTTATTTAGAGCGTCCGAGTATGATTTTGTGTATTTATGTGTATTTTTTGCCAGTGCTGGTTTAGTATGTCTATGTGAGGCTGGAGGTGTGGTGCAAGTTTTAACCTTCTCCTCATGACTGCCTGTTCCCATCTTGGATGGAGAGAGCTTAGCCTCCAATTTAGCTATATAATTGCATCTCTCGCTTATGTTAATGTTTTGTGGTAGGAGAGGGTTGTCTGTGTACCTGAGGCAGTTGTAACATTGCCTCAGGATACCCAGGTTCACCAGCTGGACGACTGGAGAGTATACCTGAAATTGCCCTTTGGTCATGCCTGAATAGTAGGGTGAGCTGCTTAGTCGCTTGGTTGGTGAGGGGTGAATAATGAGCCTTGCCCTGCTGGGCAATCAAGTGTCGGGGTATATTAGTGCTTGCTATTAGGTCTGAGCAAGTGCTGGACTGTAGGATGCTTTTTAAGTGCTTAGGTTGAGAGTTAGACTACTTTCAAGGGAAAAACTGAAGAGGAGACTTGGTGGAGCCGGGAATAATGTAGCCCTAGCTAACCGGCACTACCCGGATGTGCAAAACCATGCAAACGTGGTTTTTACAGCAGAGAAATGAAAGAGATAAAAATTAGCCCAAAATGGCCTATAAACTACTAACTTCTGGGCTGGAACCACTCCTCCAGGGACAGATGGCTGCTCAATGCTCCCTCTCTCACAGGTGAACAGAGAAACCTCCTTCTATCCAAGTAAGGTATGGGCAACTCAGAAACTTGTAACACAGCCCTGAATTCAGCACTAGCCTGAAAACTGGACTATACTAGCTTAGAAAGGTGGGAAAC
Source organism: Protopterus annectens (assembly GCF_019279795.1). NCBI lineage: Eukaryota > Metazoa > Chordata > Ceratodontiformes > Protopteridae > Protopterus > Protopterus annectens. The sequence continues at coordinate 632,836,930 of NC_056750.1, forward strand.
AAGGACATTTTTCTTTTTGAAAAGATAAGGCAAAAACAATAAAAATACACTTAAAACAGCTTTAAATGACTACAAACAGTAAAAAAATACACTTAAAACAGCTTTAGATGACTACAAGCAATCAGAAAAGGCTTGTAAACAAATTACCTAATTAACCAGTAAAAAAATCTCAAAACTGAGCCCTGTCCCTGTAGTCTTCAATCAGACAAGTTCTAACTGCACACTCCTGCCACTGGGGTGCAGGGGAACCTTCTCCAAAAAAGAAGGCCTGGATTAGTGCTCAAGTTATACAAACAAAGCTAGATTCAGCAGGCTGAATCTAGTTTATGCGACAGCAAACAAGGCACACCAATTTCAGTAAGAAACAGTTCAAATATGCAGGCACTATAAGCCTCTAACCAGAGATTCCCAGCTCAGAAGGGCAGAGTCCAGCATTTCCTCCCACAAGAGTGCAGACCACAAACCTTCTTAATGTAAAATGACTGGCCTGAAGCCCAAGTACTTAAACCAGAACTAATACACTTTTAGAATAACAGACACTGAGCCTTCAATCACCAGTTCCCAATTTAGAAGGATGTAAGCTACCTGTCCTGCCACAACAGTGCAAACCACAAACCTTCTTAATGTAAAACAACTGGTCTGAAGCCCAAGTGCTTAAACCAAAAGACTTAGAATGATAGCCACACTTTAATCAGGTTACTACCAAGCAGTAATAAATACAATTGAATACTTTTAAGAAGGCCTGGATTAGTGTTCAAGTTATACAAACAAAGTTAAATTCAGCAGGCTTGGATCTAGTCTATGCTACAGCAAACAAGGTGCACCAATTTCAGTAAGAAACAGTTCAAATATGTAGACACTATAAGCCTTTAACCAGAAATTCCTAGCTCAGAAGGGCAGAGTTCAGCATCTCCACTACAAAGGAGAGGCTGGACGGAATTATCTACAGAATTCTATCTGGCTAAGCTGGCAGCCTTTACCTATCTTCACAACATGTTTAAGGTCATACAGTAGGCAAATGAATGTTAAGGGAATCAAACCCAGTACCACAGGAAAATGTTTGTTAACAGGTCACAGCCTTAATTCTCAAAACTAACTGTCAGATAATGCTGTTGCCAGTAGGAATTATGCTGATTGTTAAAAATGTATTAGTAACATGCATTCAGAAAGCACTTCATACCTCTATCCCCCCCCCCCCCCGCTTCCTTTTCTCACTCTCTCTCTCTCTTTCTCATTATTTAGCTGGAAATATCCTCCGTACTATTTTAACACATATCCAGGGCCACTGATTTTTCCATTTTTTCTAGGAAAATGCCTGAAATCATTATTGGGAAGAACATGCAATTTTCTCAGAATGTAGCATTTTAGACTACAACACTCATTCACTACAACCCGTATTTCTTCTTGTATTTACTACTTATAATATTGTCAGCATGAGTTATTGACTGTTCTGCATCTAGAATCTGATTTAATTTACATATTAGAGAGATGCACCAGAAACATATTATAAAATCGTCATAATGACCAGAAATTACATTTAAGTATCATGGTATAACTCTCAAATATTATCTGATGAAAACTGAATTTCTTGTTTTTGAAAACAGTAGATCCATGTCTCATATTTGTTGGCACGTTTAAATGTTCAACTTCTCTATTGTAGACTGGGGGGTGGGGGACCGTCCCTGGCGCACCCCTTAAACCTTTTTATCAGATAATTGTTACCTCATTTACTTCCCCATTTGTAACAGAAAAAGATACTTTTCTGTTACAATAATGAAATATTGAGAACTGTGAAACATGTGTAACTACGCCTGTCTTACTCATGTTCTTGCTATTATTTCTATGACAACAATGGAGCAGTCATTTTTTATTTGTGAAAAACAGTAAAAGCCACTGCAAGTTGTACTTTTATCAACAGACTGTCAGCAGTGAAGGTCTATTATAATCTTCTCTCTGTGATACTCCTACTGATTCTTCTGCTGTGCATGCTACTGGACCCACCCCTTTTTCCTCCCATTTACTGTAACAAATATATACATTTTTCCAAAGCTTTACATTTATTTTATATTCTTATATTTTATTTATCTTGTATATCACATTTCTTTTATATTCTCCAGTTTATTGTAACAAATATATGCAGTTTCCCAAAGCTTTACATTTATTTTATATTCTACTTCCCTGATGCTCTACTAAATCTGCTTTTGAATTCACACAGATAAACAGACACCTTTAGGTACTAACCTGGGCTAGCTGGTTGATTGTTTATCTCTTCTCACAGCTTTCTCCAAGTCCTAGTCCATAGCCTACACCCCTTTTCTAGTTCTCCTAACATAATTTTGGTGTAAGTTTCCTAGCCCTGTCAAACCTGTTTTCTCACAGCTTTCTCCAAGCCCTGGCTCTTAGTCCCCCCTTCTCTCGGTCTCCTAACACAATTTTATTGTAAGCTTCCCAGCCCTGTCAATCCTGTCTATTCCCTCCATCTTCCTCTCGAGAGTTTACTTATTCCTCCCCTGAGCTGAGGCGCCATCTTTAAATACTGAAAACCCCTGCCTGACTACACTCTGTTTCTGTCTGTCCCACGGCCTTCCCTCAGTAATGTGCACTTACTGCACGTCCCTTTCTAAAACCCCTGGCATAACCACATTATTTTCCTACTTCTCAGTGAGCTGCAGCTCCCCATTGGTGCATAAATAATAAAAACAAACAGAAAGGTGACACTCAAACCAAAACGATGGGCTTCCCTTTTTCTGTAGTTGTCAACCTTCTCACTGATTGTTTTCTGTTTGGCGACTGCTGCTTCTCCTGGAAGGTGTAACCCGCTTCATTCATCCTTCAGGCTCACTCCACTCCCCTATCCTGCCCCCACTACCTGTACTTTTATACATCCCCGACTCCTCCCCACTCAATACCTCTCCAATCACAACACACCTAAGCCACCCACCTGTAAATCTACATCACTCCAAACATCCACCCCTCCTACAATGCTCTACATAACATCTCTCCGTATAGCCCCATTTGCCCTACTAATCTCTCTCTCTTCTCTTACCTATCTCACACTTTTTCCCAACCCTTGTTATAATTCTCACACACACTCCACTACATCTTACCATCAAACTCACTTCCCATCCTACTCATCCATCTCACATGAACTCTACCTCTAACCCAATCTATTTCTTCAAACCAAAACTGCTCCCAACCCAACCCCCCTGTACTTCCCTTTTAAATGTGGTACCAGAAAATCACTACTCTCACACAACCCAAGCTACCCTTGCCCAGCACAGTGCCTTACTCTGTTACTCCACCACATCTTTCTCTCACTAGCTGGCGACATCCACCCCAACCCTGGACCCATCTCTAACATCAATCTCACCAAACCCTCCACTCAACCCACAAATTCAAAGTCCATTCACCTCACAGCACTTAATGCACAAAGCCTAAAAAACAAAATCCCTAATCTCCATGCCTGGCTTCCCATAACCACCCCAACATTACCGCCATTTCTGAAACCTGGCTGAAAACCTATATAAAAGATAGCAAAATCCTACCACCAGGTTTCCAAATCATTTGCAATGACAGAGCCCACAAAAAAGGAGTTGGAGTAGCAATAATCTACCTCACCTCCCATACCATAATTCCCTACTCCAATAAAATACCAACCTTTGCCAATGCTGAAATTATAATAGGTTTACTAAAAATAAATAACCACAAGTCCATATATATCGCTGTCCTCTATATTCCCCCAGGTGATAATATCAAAACTCTTGAAAACATCCTGTTCTGGTTCTCCTCCAATATAAAAAAATGAAACCTATATACTCGGTGATACCAACATCAACTGGAATACTATTAACTCTTTAGTCCCGTCCCAAACAATCAACCTGTACAACTTCTCCCAACTAATACAATCTCCAACCAGATCAAATAAAGATGGTATCTCTGGTACCAACATTGACTGGATCCTAACAACTCACCCAAACCTTATCAACAAAGCCGGAACATTACTGGATCCTCTCAGCGATCACCTACCAGCCTTCGCTGACCGTCTCCCATCTCCACTGCATAAACACCACCACTATATCCAAACCTGCAACTTCTCCTCTTTCAACCCTCTAACTTTCTCCGAATGCTTAAAGCATACTGACTGGTCCCCTCTAAAAACCCTTCCTCTAGATTATGCCGTTTCCTGCTTTAACCACTCATTCCTAACCCTTCTCAATCAGCAAGCCCCCCTTTGAACCAAATGCATCAAAACCAATCCCTGCCCATGGTTATTAAAAGATACTAAACTAGCCTTGCAGCTAAGGGACAAAAAATGGAAACAATATCAAAAACATAAAAACCCTAACACCCTCCTAGAGTATAAGCAACTATGAAACTCCACAAAAAAAACTAATAATTAAAGACCACAAAGTCCACTACTCCAAACTCCAGCCCTTGCACTCAGCAAATCCCAAAACATTCTGGGACTCCATCTCATCCATGCTGCATCCTGGCAACAAAGAAAACCCCTGCCCAGACCCCAATCTCTCCAACCTTGAAACAGCCAGCAGTTCAACTCATTCTTCATACACTGCATAGCTAAACTATCAGCCTCCCCCCCTCCTCCACCACAACCCCCTCCAGCCCCAACCACCACCCCAGTCATCAACCTTCCCCCACATCCTTCTGCCTCAAGCCCATCCACACAAGCACTATAAAAAGGCTTCTCCTGAAACTCAAACCCTGTCGCAATGCACCCAACAACCTTCCACCCACTTTCCTCAAACAATCTGCAGACAGCATTGCCTATGCCATCTCTATTCTTATAAATAGATCCATACAAGAATCATATGTCCCTTCTATCTGGCACCATGCTTACATCATCCCCCATCCACAAAGGTGGCAAAAATACTGATACCACCAACTTCAGGCCTATTGCCATCCTTTCCCCTCTTTCTAAAATGCTAGAGAAAACAATACAAGCACAACTCATGGCACACCTAACACTAAACAATCTCCTCTCCCCTTCCCAATATGGCTTCCACCCTAGCCACAGCACCACGACTCCTCTTCTTTCCTTTCTTGAAACCATAAACCTTGAACGTAACTCAGGCAAGTTCATATCCACACTATTCCTAGATTTGTCAAAGGCTTTAACACCATCTCACACACCCTAATTATATCCCACCTCTCCACCCTACACCTCTTTCCCACCACCATTGCCTGGTTTTCCAGCTACTTGTCCAATCGCCAACAAGCTGTCCAATGAAAAACTTCAAACTCCCCCTTCCTTCCCACACCCACAGGTGTCCCACAAGGTTCTGGTCTTGGCCCTCTTCTCTTCAACCTATTCATTAACAACTTTCCCCAATCCACCCCAGACTCATCTATCATCCAATATGCAGATGACTCAAAAATCATCTGCTCAGCCTTCTCCCCCTCCGAGCTCCTAGCAAAAACCCAACTAGCCTTCTCCAAAACAGAAACCTGGATGCAGTCTACCCATCTGGCAGTAAATGCAAATAAAACCAAACTAATGTTTTTTTCCCCTATCAAAAACTCCATTGACAAATCCACATTCACCATACAGAGCCAAAACAATACCCTCCTTGAAATTGTTCCCAATACCACGTTTCTTGGTATCATTATTGATGGAGAAGTAATTTGGCACCCACATCCACTCCACAATCAAGAAAATTCACTAAAGGTTAGGTACAAAACTGCTTCCTAAGCCCCTCTACCCATCAAACTCTTTCATCCACCTTCCTACTCCCCTCACTTATATATGGTGCCTCTCTTTTCACCAATCTCCATCTTGGCCTTCGGTCCAAACTTGAATCCTGCTACCACAAGATCTCCAAATTTGCAACCAATTCAAAAAACTCATCCCACCACTGCCACTCCCTCCTCACCCTCAACTGGCTTGAACTACCCAACTACCTCAGTTGCCTACAACTCACCATTGCCCACAAGCTCATCTATAAACCTGCCAACTGCCCAGCTCTCGCTACTTCCTTAAAATCTTACATTCCCAACCACTCAGATCCAAAAAACAAAATCTCCTTCATGTCTACAAACCTGCATGGCCTCCTGGCCATCTACTGCTGTCCTACTCCTCAGCCAAACAGTGGAACTCTCTTCCCACACAGCTATGCAATCTACCTAACAATACAAATTTCAGCTACTCTCTCATCTTTCTTTCAAATGGGAATGCCCTTGCCATGCTCCAACTTAACCCACCCCTCATTCCACCTTGCACTGACTCATCCAACTACCTCTACTATTACTTCATCCCACTCAAAACAATCCCTCCCCTACTAAAAACTAATGTTCTCTCTAATATCTATTGTACTATACTCTCCAGTCTCAAATATACTATTACCCTCTCCATGCATAATATTTTCCTAACCTACTAATGGCTAGTAGTTGTATATTTTGAAATGTTAAACCTACAATTGAGTTTATAACAAAAATATTCACTTTATGTAAATGTTGAAATTTCTGTATTGAATTATGTCCTTTCATTTTTGTAACATTGTGACAAGCCAATTGCAAATATCATGGAGCTTATCTGTAAATGTTTAATTAGCTGTATGAACTATGTCCTTTTGTAACATATGAAATGTAACTTGCAATTATTGTGGAGCTTTTCTCCCCAGGCCTCCACTGAAAACGGGCTCTTCTTGGTCCAGTGGACTTCCCCAGTCATCAAACTTAAATAAATAAATACTTAAAAAAATAAAATATAGTGTTCACAAAATGTTTTAATGAAAACAGCAGGTACTGAATATAAAATGAAAACAAAAAATGGAAGATCCATGCAGTTTGCCAGGAAAATTATGAAAGTAGGATTACACCTTATTACTATTATAACAATGCCACTTTAAATAACATAACCAACCTACAGCAAGGGGTGACTGGCCGAGGTGGGTTAATTAACTGGTGGTGCTCCAGGTAGCCCTTTGTTAGCACTAAAAGAAGCAAGTTATTTCAGGTACCCTCTGATGGTTATTATTGTCGCTGGGAATTTTGAGCTTCAGAGTCCAGAGAGGTTTGTAGTAATGAAAATGGGATATCTTAGTCCCACTTGGATTACTTGGAATCCTAAACTAAATAGGTTGTACAATGAAAGGAAGAAAATCATGGCAAAAGTTAGGAAATGCAATGCTCAAATGAATTAAAACTGTATTGTCAAACTATACAAACAACTTAGAGGGCAAATTAAGTCTACCAAAGCAAAGTTTGAGGTAAGAGTAGCTTCCCAGGTCAAGGACAACCATAAGTTTTTTTAGCTATGTCTGCAGCTTCAAAGCCAGCACACAACAATGTGCACTGATACCACACAGTGGGAATTAGCAAACAGGCAAATTCAGCCAACCCCATCCTAAACCCCCACCCAATCTCCCCCAAAACCTTTTTTCCAAAAAAAACCCCCCAACCCCCCCCCAAATTTCCAAAAACCCATTCCCCCCCTTTACACCCCCACTTTTTAAGGGGCACAAAAGCCCTTTAAAAAACCAAAATCCCCCTTAAATCCTTCCCCAAATTTGAAAAAGCCTAAAAAACAAAATCCCTAATCTCCATGCCTGGCTTCCCATAACCACCCCAACATTACCGCCATTTCTGAAACCTGGCTGAAAACTTATATAAAAGATAGCAAAATCCTACCACCAGGTTTCCAAATCATTTGCAATGACAGAGCCCACAAAAAAAGGAGTTGGAGTAGCAATAATCTACCTCACCTCCCATACCATAACTCCCTACTCCAATAAAATACCAACCTTTGCCAATGATGAAATTATAATAGGTTTACTAAAAATAAACAACCACAAGTCCATATATATCGCTGTCCTCTATATTCCTCCGGGTGATAATATCAAAACTCTTGAAAACATCCTGTCCTGGTTCTCCTCCAATATAAAAAAATTAAACCTATATACTCGGTGATACCAACATCAACTGGAATACTATTAACTCTTTAGTCCCGTCCCACACAATCAACCTGTACAACTTCTCCCAACTAATACAATCCCCAACCAGATCAAATAAAGATGGTATCTCTGGTACCAACATTGACTGGAACCTAACAACTCACCCAAACCTTATCAACAAAGCCGGAACATTACTGGATCCTCTCAGCGATCACCTACCAGCCTTCGCTGACCATCTCCAATCTCCACTGCATAAACACCACCACTCTATCCAAACCTGCAACTTCTCCTCTTTCAACCCTCTAACTTTCTCTGAATGCTTAAAGCATACTGACTGGTCCCCTCTAAAAACCCTTCCTCTAGATGATGCCGTTTCCTGCTTTAACCACTCATTCCTAACCCTTCTCAATCAGCAAGCCCCCCTTTGAACCAAATGCATCAAAACCAATCCCTGCCCATGGTTATTAAAAGATACTAAACTAGCCTTGCAGCTAAGGGACAAAAAATGGAAACAATATCAAAAACATAAAAACCCTAATACCCTCCTAGAGTATAAGCAACTATGAAACTCCACAAAAAAAACTAATAATTAAAGACCGCAAAGTCCACTACTCCAAACTCCAGACCTTGCACTCAACAAATCCCAAAACATTCTGGGACTCCATCTCATCCATGCTGCATCCTGGCAACAAAGATAACCCCTGCCCAGACCCCAATCTCTCCAACCTTGAAACAGCCAGCAGTTCAACTCATTCTTCATACACTGCATAGCTAAACTATCAGCCTCCTTCCCACCCCCCCTCCTCCACTACAACCCCCTCCAGCCCCAACCACCACCCCAGTCATCAACCTTCCCCCACATCCTTCTGCCTCAAGCCCATCCACACAAGCACTATAAAAAGACTTCTCCTGAAACTCAAACCCTGTCGCAATGCACCCAACAACCTTCCACCCACTTTCCTCAAACAATCTGCAGACAGCATTGCCTATGCCATCTCTATTCTTATAAATAGATCCATACAAGAATCATATGTCCCTTCTATCTGGTGCCATGCTTACATCATCCCCCATCCACAAAGGTGGCAAAAATACTGATACCACCAACTTCAGGCCTATTGCCATCCTTTCCCCTCTTTCTAAAATACTAGAGAAAACAATACAAGCACATATATCTATTGTACTATACTCTCCAGTCTCAAATATACTATTACCCTCTCCATGCATAATATTTTCCTAACCTACTAATGGCTAGTAGTTTTATATTTTGAAATGTTAAACCTACAATTGAGTTTATAACAAAAATATTCACTTTATGTAAATGTTGAAATTTCTGTATTGAATTATGTCCTTTCATTTTTGTAACATTGTGACAAGCCAATTGCAAATATCATGGAGCTTATCTGTAAATGTTTAATTAGCTGTATGAACTATGTCCTTTTGTAACATATGAAATGTAACTTGCAATTATTGTGGAGCTTTTCTCCCCAGGCCTCCACTGAAAACGGGCTCTTCTTGGTCCAGTGGACTTCCCCAGTCATCAAGCTTAAATAAATAAATACTTAAAAAAATAAAATATAGTGTTCACAAAATGTTTTAATGAAAACAGCAGGTACTGAATATAAAATGAAAACAAAAAATGGAAGATCCATGCAGTTTGCCAGGAAAATTATGAAAGTAGGATTACACCTTATTACTATTATAACAATGCCACTTTAAATAACATAACCAGCCTACAGCAAGGGATGACTGGCCGAGGTGGGTTAATTAACTGGTGGTGCTCCAGGTAGCCCTTTGTTAGCACTAAAAGAAGCTAGTTATTTCAGGTACCCTCTGATGGTTATTATTGTCGCTGGGAATTTTGAGCTTCAGAGTCCAGAGAGGTTTGTAGTAATGAAAATGGGATATCTTAGTCCCACTTGGATTACTTGGAATCCTAACCTAAATAGGTTGTACAATGAAAGGAAGAAAATCATGGCAAAAGTTAGGAAATGCAATGCTCAAATGAATTAAAACTGTATCGTCAAACTATACAAACAACTTAGAGGGCAAATTAAGTCTACCAAAGCAAAGTTTGAGGTAAGAGTAGCTTCCCAGGCCAAGGACAACCATAAGTTTTTTTAGCTATGTCTGCAGCTTCAAAGCCAGCACACAACAATGTGCAGAACTAATAGAAAATGAATCCACCTACATGGAGTGGGAAGATATAGCAAATCTACTGGCCAACAAATTCAGCTCCAACTTTACCACCACCCCCCAGCCATCCCACAGGAAATACCATCAAACATAATACCCCTAACTATCACTAAGGAGCAGGTCCTAACCTCAAAGCCCTATCTCTGTACTCTGTCTCCTACAGATTGTTGAGGAGTGATCTATTCCTGGCATACAAGGCAATCTTGGATCCTGCTATGATGGACCTTTTCCATATAATACCATCAGAACTACATGATTCAGAGAATTAAACCTTGTCTGCAACATAAATAGGACTTGTTGGAGGGACAGGTATGTATCTCAGAGAATATCCCTTCTCTGGAACAGGCTTCCCATCCAGGTAAGGCACAGCTCTTCCCTAAACATATTCCAAAGTTAATTGGACCAGTGGATAGGAAATCAGAAATTCACCTCTGGTCTGGCACCTATGTCTCTAATGGACAGAGGCAGCCTGTAAATGCTTGACCAACTGTACTCTAGCTTACATATAACCATTGAAATATACTCCTAAAAATAACCTCTAGGGTACCTCAAAAAAGTTGCTGGATACATTTGGGAAGCTTGACTCGGCTTGTAAAGGCCCTTGGGGTCATTAGCCTAGTATATACCCATGAATCTATGAACTTATAAATAAACACTTACTATGGGCATAAATAATATATCACAGCATGTATATAATTTATTTAACAGCTAAGTCTTCAGACACAAAGATGACCCATTTTAATAACAGTCTGAATCACTGATAGAATAAATATGGTAAGTTCAGTAGTTCACCAGATGGAAAAAGATCAATGTATTTTGGTAGTAACTGTACATATGGATGTGTGGGCATGTTGTATATATTGATAGGTGCATGTATAAATGAGGACAACTTGTTGTAGGCTTATTTTACGGGGCGTCCCTGGTGGTCTAGTGGTTACTATTTAGCATTCTCATCACTGCAGCCTGGGTTTGATTCCCATCAGGGAAGCTTCCATTTAAAATATACTTGTAGTAGTCTCTGGAGTGTTGTTTATATTGCTACTTATTTTATGTTTTGTTTAATGTATTTTTCTGGTATGTGGGTAATAATGAAATGCAGTACTCTGCCAAGGCATTTGATACCTGCGACAATACTCCTATTTGCTCTCCACAACCCCAACTCAAGTTTTCATGTGCAAACGTAATGTTTGCTGCATGCGGGTAACATGTAGGCATTGGCAGGTACACTGCTTTTACACATACTGTTACAAAGCAAAAGTAAATATGTTTCATTGCACAAACCCTAGTGAATAAGTGTTAAACATTAAATCATATCTCATGGGGGCATCCCTTGCCCATCTTTTTACAGGTACAAAAGTATTAGTACTTCAGGTCTGTTAAATTTCCTGCTCACTTCCACAACCATACTAACATCCTCGTATGACTACTGTTGTCACTGTTGTAAATACACTCTGAATATTATTGCCTGTCTTACTATATTCTTGTTATTTTATCTGTAGTTCTGTTGCGAGTCTAATGTACAAATTATACAATGCTATGATGATGTTGTTATGTTTAGTGATTGTAACTTGTCTTTAGCTTCAAAGCATTGCATAATTTACTGCAGCTTTTCTCTCAGAAAATGGGCCTCAATCCATTTGGGTAACCTGGTAATCAAAACATAAGTACATACAAAGGTGAAATACTATAGTAGCAAGTGTCTTGGATATTTGTGATGTCAGCAGTTTCTACGTGCCTCTCCCTCTTTCTGTCTCTTTCCATCTTTCTCTACTCTCCCAGTATCACCCTCCTTCTCATTCATTCTCCTTAATGTATAAACCCAGCTAGTTCAGACTTCATGGCATACTTCTATGGTTAATTGTTATGTCTTGTTCTGTTCCAACACAGCCACTAGTCACATGCTACTAAGCATAAAGAAAAAAGAATTGGTCTAGTGAGTTAAAACAACTGACATGTAACCTGGGATAGGAAATGTTGACTGGACACTGTCTAGGGATGCTGATGACATGGGCAGGAAGAGACAGATACATTTATCTGTCAAGTAGCACTAATTAACGAGTACCAAGATTTACTTCAGTATGACTATGCACATCCAAAGATTCTGGCACTCAAGGCTGCCTCACTAATCTTACCTTTAATTTAACTCTACTGTCATGTAACTAAAATCCAGAAAGTGACAAAAGCATGCCAGCTTCTCAGGGAAACATAGTTCACATGCGAGAGTCAAAGCAAGCTAGCATCCAATGGATGCCTCAGTGGACATATGAGATTTACTTGATATCACCTTCTCAAATATGCCTCTGTTTGCAGATGAGACTAATGCATATCAGCCTCTCAGGGAATGAAAACATCAGGTCACACATGAGGCTGAATGCAAGCCAGCCTCCCAGGGGAGCCTAAGTTTACATATAACCAACGTAGAGGTGTCTCAGTTCACAGATGAGACTGAATTCATGCCAGCCTCTCACATACTTCTTAGTTCACATATAACACTGAATCTGTGCCAGCCTGTCATGGATCCCTCAGTTTACATATGACACTGAATGTATATCAGCTTCTCATGCATCCCTCAGTTCACATATGACACTGAATCCATAACATTCTCTCACAGATCCCTCAGTTTACATATGACACTGAATCCATGCCATGCTCTCACGGATCCCTCAGTTTACATATGACACTAAATCTGTGCCAACCTCTCATGGATCCTTCAGTTCAAATATGACACTTAATGCATATCAGCCTCTCGTGGATCCCTCAGTTCACATATGACACTGAATCCTTGGCAGTCTCTCACAGATCCCTCAGTTTACATATGACACTGAATCCATGCCATGCTCTCACGGATCCCTCAGTTTACATATGACACTAAATCTGTGCCAACCTCTCATGGATCCTTCATTTCAAATATGACACTGAATGCATATCAGCCTCACATGGACCCCTCAGTTTACATATGACACTGAATCCATACCAATCTCTCACTGATCCCTCAGTTTACATATGACACTGAATGCATATCAGACTGTTATGGATCCTTCAGTTTACATATGACATCGAACGCATATCAGCCTGTCATGGATCCCTCAGTTTATATATGACACTGAATGCATATCAGCCTATCAAATGCAACTCAGTTCACATATGAGACTGAATTCATGCCAGATTCTCAGATGTGCCTTAATACACATGCAAGACTGAATGTAGCCTAGCCTATCAGAAAAGCCTTGGTTTACATATGACAGCAAATACTTAACAACCTCTCATGAGTACTTCAGTTTACATATCAGACTGAAATTAATGCGAGCTGGCTTCTTAAGGGTACCTCAGTTTACACATCACTGTCTTTGAATTATCTCAGCTGACATACAAAACTGAATGTATGCGAGCCTCTCAGGAGATAACACAGTTCAGACAGGAGAATGAATATGTGTCACCATCTCAGGGTGATATTCTGTCAGGGGTGCCTCAGTTCATATATGCAAATGAATGCATGCTACATTCTTAAGAGCATTTCATTTCACATACAAGATTGAATCATGCCAGATTGTTAGGAGTGTCTCATCTAACATACCACAGTTAAGCTTTGGGAACACCACTATAACCTGTAGAAATAGCAGCTCAGCCCTTTGGGCATACGGCAGTCCATCATTTTGTTCAACAACCAGGAATTATGTTCTCCTACACACACACGCACCCACACACACACGCACACACTTAGTTGTATTCTCTCCTATCTCGGCTCCCAAAAAAAAACATGATCAGAGGATTCCCCACCACCTCTTGTAGTACTGAAAACCAAGTATGATTTAACATGGTATTACTATGTGCTGACTTTTTTTTTCTATTTGGAATGGTTCCCTTTTCATCACAGTGAGTATACATGGATGACTTCCTGTCAGGGAACAGAACATGCAAAGAGTATTTGAACAGAGCTCCGCCTTACTCCAAGAAGAAAACTGCTATGTTAATGGTACGAGGTTGAAACTGTCAACAAAAGATTTGTCTGTTAGTGTCCAGCGGTGTTGTATTTTATTAATTCTGCTTACATGACCAAAAAAGTGATTCTAGCAGTTTGCGGCTGCCACAAGGTCTGACTGAATCCCAGGCTAAGGAGTACTGTATTCAAACTAATGCAGAATTTGCTAATTACAAAGATGATCAGCAGAATGAAGAATAGAGATTTGAGTCAATAATGTTAGAACTGCACAAGACTAATACTAATTTCTTGGACTATATTAAAAGGCAGTTAAAAGAATGCAAGACGTGGAAGTCGCCTTGACTTCTTAGTCTGACCATCTGGTGGATTTAAGGGGACACAAAAGCGGTGAAACACAGAGTAACCACCTTGTAAACAGTTTTTTAACTTTTAAAGACTAAAATTGTTAATATAGGAGAAAGAAGCTGATGCAAAAATTTACACTTCACATCTATTCAAAAAAAAAAGTCTTGAATGTATGAATTGTTCATGAAAATTAAGTCGGTGGAATTTACTACTCTCCTGAAAAACGAGACTGACACTGAGACAGCCTATATGTTTGTTTTTTTTTCTCCCAAAATCACTCCATGCAAAGTTGCCTAGATCCTTCTTGGTTTGCTTCCATTCCTAAGACCTTAGAGAAAATATTTTGTCAAATTTTGTAAGTACCAAGATAATAAATGAAGGTGTCATAAACAAGAGAGGTATAATCATGATTATTCAACTGAAACAAGACAAAAAGGAGCAGTTTTCTTGTAATGCAATGCAGCTGTGCAGGATATGGTATTTTAAATTTAAGCTGTTGTATCTAAGGTACTTCAGGGTGAACCTTCCTAGGGAACAGCTACATTTTATACTCCTGAAATTGGAGAGGATAGGTTCAATCCACTGCTCCCTGTGGGACATAAGGGCTCATCACAGATGGCACATATTGCAGAGGAAGCCTCTCTAACCACTGCAGGGCAACTGGCAGAGAAAAAGAAAATTATATTTTACCAGTTTTTAACATAAGGATGTTAGAAAGCAGCTTTTTGCAGCAAATCAGAAAAGCCGTAATTCAGAAAGATGCTAGTCAAAAGTATGTGATACTATCACTGACCAAAGACACTAACTATTTTAGGTTCATAGGTTGATACTAGGCTATCTGCCCTAGGGCACTTATAAGCCTAGCCAGAGTATGTTTGTATTTCGCCACCCTTTTAGATTAGTTGACTGTGTCTCTGTATAGTAGGTCACAGAAGGTAGCCGTATTAAGGTTAGTTTACTGTACCTCTGTCTAGCAAGGACACAGAAGAGATCCCAGGGGTAAACTTATGGTCTCCTATCCACTCGTCAAGATTTCTCTTGAATAGAGTTAGTGAAGGGCTCTGCCTAATATGGATTAGGATTTTTTCCAGAGTGAGGGGAGCCTCTGGGTATGAATCTGTCCCTCCAGCATGTCCTGTTTATTTCTGTGCTGAGGTTCAAGTCCCTGGAGCGTGTAGCTCTAAGGGACTTGAATTTCTTGAGGTGGAGCATGTCCATTAATTCTGGGTTGGACATGGCTTTATGTCAGACACAGATCGCCTCTGAATAGGAAGTACGCAACTGAGTAGAGCTGGAGTTTCTTTAGCCGAAGTGCATAGGGCATCTGTTTGAGTCCCTTGATCCTCTTGGTGAGGTACTTTTGGGGTCTTTCCAGTTGCTGCAGGTGTCGGGTAAGGTACATCCCAAATGGAGCATTGTATTCAATTATGGGTCTGATAAGTGATGAGTAGAGGGGCACAATGACCTCTCCTGATCTAGATGCGAACCCTTTTATGATAAGGTGGGCTATATAGAAGGTCTTTCTAACTACTTTGGCAACGTGACTGTCAAAGGAGAGATTACTATCTACTTGGGTTCCCAGGTCCCTAATTACATCTTCCATACTTAATGAATTACCACCTATGTGGTAATTTGTGGGCACTTTGTTTTTCCCAAAGGGGATGACAATGCACTTTTTGGTATTTAGCTTTAGGCCATGGCTCTGGCACCAGTTATCCGACTCTGTGAGACCCTTTTGGAGGATGCTTGTGTCAGCCGGAGAGTCGATTATGGCACCCAGTTTGCAGTCGTCTTACTTAAATGTTTCTGGAAGGTAGGACACATTCACTGAGATGTATTTAAAATTAATGGAAGTTTACTATTCATCCAAACTTGATTTAAAAAAATGGATATATAATGTACCAAGGACTCTGTGATTTCAAAGTGAGCATGACACCCCACCACTGGCCCAGTAATTAAGTAGCCTCAATCCTCACCCCTGGCACCACTGGGGGATGTACATTGGGAGAATGACAAGTACAAACACAGTAAAAATGCAATTTCCCTAAAGAGCACACAGAGATTACAGTCAGTCTGGGGCTGGTTTTTCCCTCTTTCTCCAGATTTCCAATACGACTCCCCACTGGCACAGTTATAGAGTTGAGATTTCAGCTGAGTGGCCAAGTCAAGACCTCCAGCACCTTCTCTGTCCAACAAGTGCTTTGTGTCCCTACCCAAGTAGCTGACACACACACACACTCTTTGAGATTTGATTTATACACAAACACACACATACCTGGGAAAGGCTGACACACGTTTACTAACTATGCCTCCCTTTTGTCCAGACTATAAGGTAGTTATTACTACCACCAGCCAACTCTTTATCATCTACTTTAAGGCCCTTAACAAAGGGTGTCCAGTCCTACTGCGTAATGTTACTATTAATCCAAATGGTAGTTTGACCAAGAGCAAGACTATTAGGAGTGTCCCACGGTGTCACCAAATAAATATGCAAGTACTCTCAGAAATTAAATATGTCTCACAAATATCAGCCACAATGAAAGGTTTAAATATATTTAATAACAAATAATAAAAGAACAAAAAAATACTCAGTAAATAATCACAGTTACATCAAAGTTCAAAATCACAGGAAATATTTAAAAAACATTGTAGGACAGTCTCAAATAAATAAATAAAATATCTAAGCTATATTTCACTATATTCCTGATTGTATCTAAGAGAAATTACTTAATTAGTTAACTTACTTACAGAGCAACAAGCAGGCAGATGTGGAGAGTGGATGTTCTTGTCAAGTAAAAGACAAAATACAAAATGCCCAGTCTCTCTCTCAGAGAGTTCTTAAATTAATGTTTCAGATATTACTGCTGGGGTAGCTTGCAGCATGACACAACTTCTTGTCATCTGACTATCCCAGGTGAAAATCCCAACTGATGCAGCTGTTAGCATTTAGCATCTACCTGTGAAAATAAATAAACAAGGACATCTCTTAGATCTAAGGCAGATTCTGGAAGTCATAAAACAATAAACACTTCCAAGGCAATACAAAATACGTCTAGTTCTAGACATTGTCTGTTACTGCACTGACACTGAGAGATAACATATTTTGTTTGTGGCACAGCCATAAAGTAATTTAATTTCAACTATTCTTCTGTAGTTTTGCAGGTTAAGCTCTTGTGTTCCAGTATGGACTGTTAAAATATATGCAACTAAACAGTTACAATAGTGCATATACATTTCTGCTCAGTACTTTACAAAATATCTCTTCCACACCTGTCTGTA
The DNA here is from genome assembly GCF_019279795.1 of Protopterus annectens. NCBI lineage: Eukaryota > Metazoa > Chordata > Ceratodontiformes > Protopteridae > Protopterus > Protopterus annectens. The sequence continues at coordinate 632,854,597 of NC_056750.1, forward strand.
CAATATGGCATACAGTTCTAATACATCTGTAACACAAGCATCTTACATGAAGCATGTTGACATTCACAAGTGACACACAACCGCTTACAAAAATTTCAGATAGCTGGACTGGCAGTATATCCTTCTGTCATATTTCTGTGTAAATTATATTAATATTCACAAACAACATATAATTATTTACAAAATTCCAGCTAGCTGGGCTGGTAGTAATTCCTTTTGTGACAGTGAGTATAATCTTTTCATCTGCACAAAACAGCGTGCATGTTTTGGAGTACTGAATACCAAATGTAAAGCTTTGGGTGTACGTTGGTGCTTCTCTTTAATTTTCAATATTATTTGTGTCTGCTGATTACTGTTACGGGATCATCCTGTAAGAAGGAAGTTGTGTCTCTACCTGCAGTTAGACACATTTCTTGGTTCAGTAACCTGATGAAATATTTAAATGAACATTAAAGGAGTGGACCAAAAATAATATGCAAAGAGTTAACCAAAGAAATATTATACATTCAACAAGGAATAGCATCATTCTGTGTTGCTGTGTGTGTGTGTGTGAGATAAATGCAAAATGCAACTGTTGTGAGATGCTTATCAAATAAGAACAAAGGGTCTGTAATTTTTGAAAAATTACCTCAAAATGAGGGGAAAAGAATTTTGGCCACACTGAAACTAACATTTGCCCTGCTAGCTACACAGTGTCTGCTACTTGTAATTATAGGTTCATAGGTAGGTACTAGGCTATCGGCCCTAGGGCCCATACAAGCCTAGCCAAAAAATGTACCCTGGCTTTCGCCACCCAAGAAAATTATTTTCCTGTGCCCCTGTCGAGCAGAGCCACAGAAGTGATCCCCGGGGTGAATTTCCCATTTCTCATCCAATCATCAAGATTATTCTTGAAGAGTGCTAATGAGGAGCTCTGTTTGACATAGATAGGTAGTCTGTTCCAGAGTATGGGAAGTCTCTGGGACAGGACTCTATCCCTCCAGCATTCTGTTTATTGTGGTGACAAGGTTTAGATCCGTAGAGTGTGCAGCTCGGAAGGATTGGGATTTCTTTAAGTGGAGCATGTCCAACAGCTCTGGGTTTGACATAGCTTTGTATGTTAGGCAGAGATCGCCCCTGAGAAGGCGATATGTGATGGAGTAAAGCTGTAGTTTTTTTAGACAGTCTGCAATAGGCATCTGTTTGAGGCCAGTAATCCTCTTTGTGAGGTATTTCTGTGGTCTTTCCAGTTGTTGTAGATGTCTTGTGAGGTACATACCAAAAGGGGCATTGCACTCTATAATGGGTCTAATGAGTGATGAGTAGAGGGGAACAATGACCTCTTTTTTTCTGGATGAGAATCCTTTTGTGATGAGATGAGCCATGTAGAAGGATTTCCTGACCACTGTGGCAATGTGATTATCAAAGGAGAGACTACTGTCCACCTATGTCCCAAGGTCTCTTATCACATTTTCAGCATTAAGTAGACTACCAGCTATGTGGTAGTTCATGGGTACAGAGTTTTTACCAAACGGGATGACAATACACTTTTTGGCATTGAGCTTCAGGCCATGGCTTTGACACCAGGTATCTGTCTCAGTGAGGCCCTTTTGTAGTTTGTCCACATCGTTAGGAGTTTCGATTATGGCTCCTAGTTTGCAGTCATCTGCAAACTTTGTTAGCCAAAGATCTTCTGTGTTGGCCTGCACTTCAGAGAAGTAGATACCAAACAGGAGAGGACCCAGGATTGAACCCTGTGGTACTCCACTTGTCACTGGTTTGATGTCGGATTTGGAATCCGCTACTTTCACAGTGTGGGTTCTGTCTGTGAGCCAGTTGGCAACCCATCTTGTGACATAGGGATTTATACCTAGTTTAGTGAGCTTATCTATAATTCCAGAGTGGGGGATGGTGTCAAAAGCCTTGGCGAGATCTAGATAAGCTGTGTGAACCATTTTACCCTCATCTATGGCTTTGGTGACTGCTTCAAAGAAGTCAATTAGGTTTAGGAGACACGATCTGCCTTTTACAAATCCAAACTGGGTAGGGTCCAGAGTTTGGAGATTACCAATGTCTTTGTTTATGAGTTCCACGACCAGGCTCATCAGGCTAATGGGGCGGTAGTTCCCGGGGTCTGTCGTGGCTCCCCCTTTGTGGAGTGGGATAACCGTCATGGTGCACCATTCAGTGGGTACAAAGCCTGAGGTGAGGCTATGATTGAACATTGTACTTAGGTAGGGTGCCAGTTCATTCTGTAGTTCATGTAGAACACAGCCTGGGATATTGTCAGGTCCCATGGATGCTGTGTTATTGGCTTTGGAGAGTGTGTTTTTTACCTGTGCAGCCGTGATTATAGGAACTTTGCATTCTTCCGGTATAGAGATGGGCCTTCTAGGGGGTGAGAGGGGGGTAAAGTTAGCACTGAACCTATCTGCTAGGATGTTGGCAATATCAGTTGGTTTTGTATATTTAGTGCCATTGTGCTGTAACTCAGAGCAGATCTGAGTGTTCCCATTTAAATTCTTGACATAGCTATAGAATGCTTTGTGGTTGTCTTTAGAGTCAGTGGCAATTTTGTTTTCGTAACTAGCTTATATTAAATGAAATGTAAAATACTATGTTATAAGTTTTGAAAGTTTGTATAATTGTTGTTAAATGTTCTTGTTATTTTCTGATTTATGTTATTCAAGAGTTTATATGATGTTTTGCACAGTTCAGGGTGCAAGAAATGCTCATCACAAAGTTCACAAATGCAACAAATGTGAATATAATATATTTATGTTTTTTACTACAGCACCTATATGTAGCTTATATAGTCAAAAGCTAAGGTCTAAAGCCAGCTACTGTAATAGTGCTCTGATATATAAGTAATGTTTGTAATTGTATTATAGAACGTCAATTGTTTGTTCAAACCTGTAAAAAGATACAAGGTGTTTGCATGCATTAAGATAATTAGGCCTCTGTTTGTATTACTGAAAAAATGTATTTGAACAACACTTAGCATTTGAAACTAAGGAACCCTGGGTATAAGTTATTAAGATTTTCATTATAGCCATTGAGATGCCAAAGGGGTGTTGCTAAATCATTGAAAAGAAATATGGCTTTTGAGCTCCTAGAAATATAAAAAGATAATGAAGGTAAAATTATATTAGTTAGAGGGACTGTTATGCACAATTATAAATCTGCGTATCCAGCCAGGTATTACTCAAAAATCTATTGCTTGAATGCTGGAATGTTAAGAGGGTGGGTTATAGCATAAGGGAAACCTTTCTGGCAGGCAACTGGAATACAGTTTTTCCACTGGTAAGGTAGTTGTTGTTGGGTAAAATAGTAAGCTTAATTACCTATATCTGTAGTTTTTCTCCTAATAGCTGTTACTAGTGTATAATACTAAGAAAAACAAAATTACCCTATAAATGTTTTATGATTACTGTAGTCTGTTACGATTTCCCCAGAGTGGTGTTTACAAATAAGTAAAATCTAATTGCTTTAGAAATAAAAATCATCAAGGGACTACAATTCATTTAACGTCCTACCTACCATCAACCCCGACCATTTTGTTGATTGTTTTTTCTGGTCACAAGCACACTGACTGACTCTACCCACTCCGTTCGCCCTCACTTTGCTTGGGCTCTCTCCACTCCCCTACTCTACCCCCATTTCCCACCCACCCATGCTATGCCTAAACTTATTTCCAAATAGCCACTCCCCCAAAGTAAAGGAATCCTATCACAGCTAAGATAAATCCAAATTTAGATCATTCCAATTATCCAATTAAATGGTATCATACTAGTAATGTAATGTTATTTGGCTTTTCCCAGTTAGGGGTCACCACGGCAGAATGCTGGTCCACTTATGATTGGCAGTTGATTTTTACTGTGCCGAGGTGCCAGCCCAATGCCCAACCTTCAACGAAGGAATACCCATTCACGCACGCACTTACCTGCATGTCTTTAAATGTCACTCGGCCACGGGGAGGACATGCAGACTTCACACAGAAGGCGCTCCAGTCGGGAATCGAACTGGAGAACCTCTTGCTGTGACATGACAACGCTACCTGCTGCACCACCTCAACCTACACTAACTCCCATATATCACACTCCAATTGCTTAACTACCTGCTACTTTACATGTTTTAGTGTAATAAGTCATAACGGGCCAAAAGAATAGTTTTAAATCCCCACATATTAAAACTTAATTACAACTAACAAGTATTCCTACCCACCCATAACATTATTACTTTAACTTAGACATATCTGAAACATTAGTAGTAAGCAATATGATAACTTTATACCCATCAATCCTGCTATTTCTATTACAACTCATATAACCTCTTACCATACAGAACTTAACAACACACAATCTACATACGCTACCCCCTTCCAGACCCATTTCAATTAAAACATACAAATGTAATAATAGCACCAACTATCTATAATCCCACAAACATAAACCATGCACCATTTACCTCACACAACAATCTTATCCTAATGTTACACAAAAAATACAATGAGTTTATATCAAAATACTTACAATTTATAGTATACATTGCATTGCAGCTTGTACTTAGTGGGAACATTCACCCCAACCCTAGCCCCCAAACAAATCCAAACCATCTAGATCTTCACTCCCTAACCCATCCCCAACAACTATTAACTCTCCCCAGAAAAGGTATGGACTTACTACTACTTAATATAAAACTCAGGAGCATCATAAACAAAATTCAAGAATTAACCAAAATAATAAAAAGGTGTACTACCAAATGATAACCAGCCACAGCTGAAAAAGGTAAAAGGTTTGAATTCACAAAACGTACAATAAACATTAAGCAATTTTGTCCTGCTGCTATCAGGACTTCATCAGAATGAATAAAAAAAGAAATACAACATTTTAAATACCCCAGATGGAGCCAAAATGGCTTTAAACCATTTGACATTTAAAGAAGAAGGCTCCCCTTTTCCATAATTGAACATTGTTAACCTACTACTTTGCAGCCTATTGAATAAATAAGTGAATAAATGTATAAACTTGGTACAAAAATATGTCCCTTGTTACCCAGCATATATTTAACAATCAAAATTTATTTTCCTCCATGAACTCTTATAAAATGTATAAAATATGTACTACAAACCTATGAAAGAAATTTATATGTATAAAACAGTGTAAAAAACAATACAGACAACATCATAAACTAATCATGCAAATGTATCCTGGTACACAATACACATTACAATAACATGTAAAAATCCACTGCAGAATTACACTACAAGCCTGCGTATAAAATGAAACATTATTATCACAGTTTGGAAGCCCTAAACTTTAAAACAGGTTTGATGGAAACATAATCATTTAATCTTGGCATAGTAAAATTCAAGAATTGCATGCCACCCTTGCTCTATATACTCCAGATATAGCTCTTATAACAGAGACCTGGCTAAAACCAGACATCTCTAACAAAGAAATACTGCCCCCAGCATACAACATACATAGGCTAGACAGACAACAGAAAAGAGGTGGTGGTATCACCTTTCGATTCAAAAACAATCTCAATTTAAAAACTCTAGACCTAACCATCCCAAACTTTAACAATACAGAAATACTGTTTACAAAACTAACAATTAATCCAAAGAAACATCTGAACATAGTGGAAGCATACATCCCACCTGAGAACAATCTGACTACTCTAGAACATATCCTAAATTGGATAGCAACATCCTTCCATCAGGAAACAATTATAATGGGTGGCTTTAATATGGACTGGCTCTCCTGCAACTCTTGAAATCCCTCTGACCACATTAACCTACATGGTTTCTCACATACAATCCAAACTTGTACTAGAGTAGACAAAACATCAAATAAACATCCAATCCTAGACTGGATCCTTACAAACAGGCCAAATTTATCCCTACACTCTGAATGTCTCCCAGACAGCCTCAGTGACCATATTACAATTTACATTCTCTGACACCGAATAAATCCACATAAATGTACCACCTTCCACCAAATCCAAGATAAGAAAAAAATTATCCCCTAAGACTTCATAACTAATTTAAAAAAATGCAACAGGGTACCACTCAAAGACCCCTGTTTAGATACTACAGTTGAATATTTTAACTCAGTATTCTTCAATATCCTAAACATCTTGCCCCCACCTCCCCCAGAACAACAAGGATAAAATCCAATTATGCCCCCTAGCTAACCAAAGAAACAAGATCCCTGTTAAAAACTAGAGATAAGACCTTGGAGAAATGACTCAACGACACAACTACAACTAATAAACAAACATATATAAAACTTCAAAATAAAGCTAAAATAAATATCAGACAGGACAAAATAAATTACTGTAGCAGTGCCCAATCAAAAAATCAAAGAAACACACAAAAATTCTGGGCAGCCATCAAAAACATCCTATTGCCAGGAAAAACTAGTTCTCCCTTCCCAACACTCACCGATACTAAAGACAACATAGCCTCACAATTTAACAGATACTTCATTGTAGCTATATTAGCCCTCACAAATAATAATTGTTCTTCCCCTACCCAGACTTACATAGTACCCACACTAGATCCCAATAACTTCTCTTTCAACTCACCCCAATAAACACCATAGTTAAATATCTCAAAAGGCTTATACCAACTACACTTGCTGCTGACTACCTACCTGACAAATATCTAAAAATAGCTGCAAAAGCAATATCCTATCCAGTATCCATATTAATAAATTGATCCATCTCAGAACAACAAGTCCCTAAAATCTGTAAAGTATCACATATCATTCCACTACATAAAGGTGGAAACTTGACAGAATTATCAAATTACAGGCCAATAGCTATACTATCACCATTATCAAAAATACTTGAGAGGTGCATCCATTCACAAATCTTGAACTATCTAATAAGTAACAATCTTCTATCTAACACTCAGCATGGTTTCCATCCTAAATATAGCACTACCACACCATTGTTAACTTTACTAACATTACTAACCACCATTGCAATGATGGAAATTTTGTTTCCTCTATCTTTTTTTATATGTCCAAAGCTTTTGCTACTGTCTCCCATTCTAAACTCTTAACTACACTCTTGGAAATTAAACTTAGCCAATCTGCACTTACTTGGTTCCAGCAATATCTAACTGGATGCCAGCAAGCTGTAAAATGGCAGCAAAATCTCTTTTCATTACTACTTGTAACCTTAGGAGTTCCACAGGGATCTATTCTGGGAACTCTCCTTTTTATTATCTTTACTAACAATCTTCATACTGCCACCCCACTTGCCTCCATAGTTCAATATGTGGATGATTCCACCCTGAGTTGTGCCGCCCCAACACTATAAAAACTCCAAGAAATCACCCAGGAGTCAATTAATGTTGTGGAATCTTGGCTAAACAATGCACAACTTATACTTAACCCTACCAAAACAAAACTCATGCTCTTCTATCCAGCTAGAGCTGTAGATGCCTGCCCACCATTCAGTATCTAATCATTAAATCATACAATTATTTCCCATTTCCCAAACAAAATTACTTGGAGTGGGCATTGACCATAATAAAAAATTTTGACATACAAATATGACAAACCATAAAAAAAGTTCACAACAAACTATGACCCCTGTACAGAAACCGACCCTTTCTAAATAAATCTTCAAAGGCCACTATAGCAAGAACACATCTTAACGCTACACTACTATATGTCTCACAAAGTCTTACAAACATTAAGAAATCTGACCTAGCAAAACTTGAAACTTGCTATAATAAAATTGCAAAGTTTGCCACAGTAACAAATTTCAGATCCCATCATTGTTTGGCTTTATCCTGGCTCAAACTACCTAATCTACTTGCTTATAGTCAACTCACCTTCGCCCACTGAATACTAAATTAGCCAGAAAAAATACCAGTATTTCAAAATCTACTAATATACTACTCCAATAACAGGGTATTGTGTTCCAGTAACAAATCCTTTCTAAATATATCCAAGCCTAACAATGCAGCTGGAGTTTCCCTTTAGTCCATCTGCATAGCCAAAACTTGGATTTCCCTGCCATTAAATATCAGAACAACTACTAACACTTCCAACTTTAAAAAAACTACTCAAATCACACCTATCAGAATCATGGACCTGCTCTTGCACAAACCCTGGTTAGGAAATAGATGTCTTAAGTCAGCTAACGGAACACAACCTGTTATTTTTGTATTTAAATAGTATACCCCTACTAAGCATATGTATAATTAACTTGCTTGTTTTCTACCTACAATCACAGTACTGCTATTCTTCGTATCCTATACAGACTATATGATTGTATCAGTGAAATGTATAACATGTATTTTCATTTTGTACTTGTATCTGAGATTGAATCAATATTTTTATCTGTATGTTGTGCATGTATCTTATGGTTACTTATAAATGTGGAGCTTTTCTCCCTGGGCCTCCACTGAAAAAGGACATTTTGTGTTTTCGGACTTTCCCAGTAAACAAATGTAAAAAGGTGCATGCTGGTCCTACAGCTCAATAATACTTAGGGTGATTTATTTATAATTATGCTACATTAATGAGGGTAAAAGATGTGCATGACACATTAAGGCTTCCTAGAGATATTTACCTGTTTTGCAACTCAAGAATAGACAAGATCATGGTTATCAAGGAATGTGTGCATCTTGCTGACAGCCTGTATACATATCCCATTTTTTATCAGACAACTCTTCAATGTTCACGAGAGGGTATGTCAGCAAGGAATGTTTTGAGAGAAATTTGAGTGATAACCTATATTTTGTCAAGGGAACAATTTAAAAACAGATTGGACTTGTTTTAAATGGTAACAGTGAGTTTTCTATATACCAGGAGAGTCAGATGATAAAAGCATGGGACAGGTATAAGGAAGTTCTAACATCTTTTCTAAGTTATTTTATAAATAAAATAATCAGCAAATTCCAAAGTGGTCAGGATACATGTAAAGCTTTTGAAGGCATTGGAAGAAGCGATTTATAAGAAAGAGGAGGATAAACTCAAAGTGCAAAAACACAGAGTAATATAGACAGAATGTTAGGGTACAACATAGACCCAGCTAAGAGAACATTTAAAATGTTAGATGCTGAAATACATATAAAGCACATAAATATTAAGTTTTAAGGTTTAGACAAAATAAAGTGGAGAGATCACTATGCAAGATTATTGATCAAAGGAGAAGAAGGGTTTGCGAGAAACTTGGAGATATACTGGGAAGTTGAGTTCATTTTTATGAACAATTATATGAAGCAAAGGAGACTAGGAGGGAAAGATAAATGAAATAAGGGGTTTTGTAAATAAGATCTCATTATGAAGTTTGGACCAGCATCAGAGAAACTGCTTGATGGAAGAAGAGGTGAAAATAAAATAATTAAAAAAGTAACATTGGCACTCGACCACACATGCCCAAATCAATAACCTCAGAGCTTGCAACAAAAACAAAGAATGTTTTTCGCAGGGGACAAGCACAGCTGTACCCCCACACCCTCTCTAAATACATATTCTAACTTCAAGATTGCACAGTACCAGGGAAAGGGCATATTCCTTAACCCTGATACTGTAGTGCTTTCACACAGCAGTCGACCATTTGTTTTGTCAATTTTAAAGGACAACTACATGTTTCTGCACATGTTTCCTCATATCTAACATGTCTTTCTCTCCTATATTATGACATTAGCACTGTAAAATAGTTCCACTGGTAAAGAACATTGTAATTTTTACTGTTTCTCTTGCCCCCCTGTATCTACAGCTCCAGTGCTGGGAGCCATCTTCTTGCCTTCAGCATTCTCATGGCATTTAAGCAGGAGCGGCCTTAGGTCAAATGGTGCCTAGGCAAAAGGGGTCTACAGCGCCCCCACAACACCATTCAGTGCCCCCATCCTGGTCTACCTATACCAAATAAATACTGGAAAAGTGCCCCTAGCTGGCCAATGCCTAAGGTCGGCTATGCATTTAATGTACCTGGGCACTGTAACAGTTCAGTAATGACACCCTTTTTTTTTCCTGCTGTTGCTCAAAGAACAGTCAAGCACTACCTTTTGCCATGGGAACACCCCCTAATTATGCATGTAGCAGAGCCTTTCATCTCCTCCTTTACATGCAAATAAAACAGGATGCAATGCAATTCGGAGAACAGGAAGAACCATTTTCCTGTTTTCTGTTGCTGGTGACTAATTAACTAAACCTGGCAGGGCAGGAAATGTGATACTCTGGCTTACTGAGGGAGGGAAAATGGGAGGAGTAATTTCAGAAGGAAATTGAAGCACACAAAAGCAATATTTCCCAAAGAAGGCTGTTATTTCAGTAATGCGTTGATATGTCTGGACGCATTCTTGTATAGAATGTGTAACGCATCAAAAGGAAAAACATTTGTTAGAGGCACTGCAGAACAGTAGGTGATACTAGTACCGAGGCCTCACAACATTAGCACTGCTTCTCTGATGTTCTTCATCTCACATTGCTGCAGTCCTTACACTTGGGGTAGTCCGCTGTCCTCGGTCGGCCCGAATATCAAAGTATAAGGCTGACGTCGGTCAGGGCGCATTTGACTGACATCAGGACGTCAGGGTACAAATGCGCATGACCGACGTCATATCCTCAGTCTTTTTTGCCGCATGGTCCGATGCAGAAGCAGCATTGCAAGTGCCGGTTGGCGTTCTGAGATTTTTCGATTTAGAAGTTTCAGACCGAGTTCAAAGTTGGCTAAGTACCCCGTTAGGGAATATTTTAGTTTTTTCTTGCCTCAGTCATTTACCGGATGTCAGAAAAAGTCAATAATTGCATTTCTTGTGGGAAACAGATACCGCATAGAGATTATCATACTTTGTGTATTCCTTGCTTAGGGCCTGAGCACGACGTTGTTGGCTGTCGTTCTTGTGCTAGATTTAACAAACGCACTATAAAGAGAAGGTTGGATTGTGCAAGGTTAGTCTTTGGGAAGCGGTGCAACTATAAAATGCCGTCGGATGCTCCGACGCCCGCTTCGAAGAAGCGCAAGGACAAGGCAGTTAAGCCTAGGCTAGAAGAACCGTCTGTACCGGACGCCAGTTCTTTAGAGGTGTCGGTGGAGCCGGTGGCTCCACCGGAGGTTTCTTTGTGTTCCCAGGGTGAGACCTTATTATTGCAAGATGTGGCCTCTCAGGAGACAAGTCAGGCTGAGGGGGCTTCTCAGGTTACTATACTCCCCTCCCTTCCTAAGGTGGCTAGGCCCTCTCCTTCTGTTTCAAAGGCTTCTCCCAGGGGCAGGCCAGGTTTAGCTTCAGTTGGTGTTACCCCTAGCTCTTCAGGTACTGTGCCCAAGAAGCATATGCTTAAAATGGCAGAAGATTTGATTACTTTGATTAGGGGTTCTATGCCCCCTCCTGATAAGAGACCTAGGGTGGAAACTGAGCTGGGGGGTTTTGAGCAGGCTTCAGATGTTTCAGAGTCTTTGGCTGAAGACTTGCAGGAGTACTCTCCTTATTCTGATTCTGATGTGGATGATTCTACTCCTTCTGCTACTCCCCCTGGGGGTTTTTCTTTTTCAGAAACTCTTCATTCCATGAGGGAGCATTTTAAGTGGGAAGGTCAGGACTTCTCTGATTCCAGGAAAAGGCTTAGGGAATTACTGTTTTTACCCCAGCATAGGCCTTTGGCTATACCTCCTGTTTTGGATGTAGTGGAAGATGTTTTTACAGAGGCTTCTCTTAATCCTGATTCTTTGCCTCCTGCTCCTGTTAAGCCGGATAGGTATTACAGGGTGCCTGAAGCTCATAAGTATCTTTTTAAGAGTCCTAGGGCAGACCCAGAAACTGTTAGCCAGGGGCCTAAAGGTGTTAAGGCTTCTGTTGTTAAAAATCCGGTTCCTGCAGACAAGGAGGCTAGGGCCTTGGATAGATGGGGAAAGAAAGTCTATACTTCTTCCACTCTTGCTATGAGGGCTCTGAATTGCCAGTTTCACATGTTGAAATACCAAAACTATCTCCTTTCACAATTGAAGTCTAAGGTTGATGCTCTGGCAGTAGGTATTGATTGTAAAGAGTTGCAAGATTTAGTGCATGTTTCTGAACAAGTGGGTAAGCATTCTTTGCAATGTGGTTTTGATGCTGTACAGGCCTCGTCTAGGGTGGCTGCCACTGGGTCAGTTCTTCGCAGGCACGCCTGGCTGAGGGATCAGAATTTGTCTGAACATGTTAAAACAAGGATTTTAGATGCTCCTTTACAATCTGACGTGTTGTTTGGTCCTCCTGTTGAGACAGTTTTAAAGAAAATGGAAGACAAGGCTAAGTCTATGCAGACTGTTAAAGATTTTTTGCAGGTCCAGCCTCCAAAGTTTAGTAGAAATTGGCCTACTAAAAGGTGGACGTATCCTTCTTATGATTCCCAGTCTAGGGGTAGATCTAGACGTGGTAAGGGCAGAGCTCAGGGCTCTTTTAGGCCTAGAACAGGGAGTTCTCCTGCACAGGCTTCGGGTGAGGGCAGGGGTCAGTCCTTTCGTAAGCAGACCCAATGACCTACCTTTTCAGCTGCCAGAGCCTGCTCGTCTGGCGGCACCTTTGGGAGGAAGGTTGGCACTTTTCAAAGAAAATTGGAGTTTAATTACCCAGGACAGATGGGTATTGGATATCATACACCAAGGCTACAGGTTTTATTTCCGTACCTTGCCTCCTTTCAGAGGCATGCCAGACGTTCCTCCTCAACAAAGAATAGAGGCTCACAAACAGGTTTCTCTGTTGCTCCAACTAGGGGCCATACAGCCGGTCCCTCTGCCAGAAGTGGGCCTAGGATTTTATTCTCGCCTGTTCCTAGTACCAAAGAAGGGGAACACGTGGAGACCAATTTTGGATTTATCTATCCTCAACACTTATCTGGACATTCCCAAGTTCAAAATGTTGACGTTGCAGCAGCTTTTACCTCTGCTGGGCAAAGATCATTGGATGGTAACTTTGGATCTCAAGGAGGCTTACCTTCATGTTCCTATCAGACTAAGTTGCAGAAAGTATCTGCGTTTCGAGCTGGGACTTCTCACTATCAGTTCTCTGCATTGCCCTTTGGCTTATCTACTGCGCCCAGAGTGTTCACGAAAGTTCTGGCTCCAGTGATAGCTTTCTTCAGACTAAAAGGAATACAGATCTATCCTTATTTGGACGACTGCCTAATTCTGGCTCAAGGAAGGGAAGAGCTTCTTCATCATTTGGAATATGTGATAGCAGTGCTAAGATGCCTAGGGTATTCTGTGAACGAAATAAAGTCCAGTCTAGTACCCTCTCAAGACATGTGCTTTCTGGGTGTGAGACTGAATACAGCATCCCAGATGGCCTTTTTAACCCCGGACAAACAAAAGAGTCTATCCCTTTACTTCCATCAACTATCTCATCAGTCCGGGCTGACTGCAAGGACAGTCCTTCAAGCCTTAGGGTTCATGGCATCTTGTATTCTGGTGCTTCCCAATGCCAAACTGCATATGAGGAAGCTACAATGGTATCTCAAAATGTATGGACACAGCACTGCCAGGATCTGGACACTGTCATTCAAATAATACCTTGCATTCAAAAGGAATTTTTGTGGTGGGCTCAGGAATGTCACCTAAACAAGGGACTCTCTGTCACCCGGCCAGAGGCGAGTCAGATTTTAACGACAGATGCCTCAGACAAAGCTTGGGGAGCTCATCTAAATGGAAAGTGGATACAAAACAAGTGGCCTGTCAGACTACAACATCTACATATCAACATGAAGGAGATGTTAGCAGTCCAGTTTGCATTAATAGCTTTCAAGGAATTACTTCTTCCAGGGCAGGTGTTGATTCTAACAGACAACACAACTGTCATGTGGTACATCAACAAGCAAGGCGGAACGCATTCTTATCCTCTATGCAGGCAAGCAATGATTTTGTGGGAGACTGCTCTCAGTTTACAGCTCAATCTTCAGGCAAGGTTTCTGCCAGGAGCACAGAACTCCTTAGCAGATGTGTTGAGCAGACGAATTATGGATCCCCACGAGTGGAAATTGGATCCTCATGTATTTCAGAAATTGACAGTGTCATGGGGAACTCCAGACATAGATCTGTTCGCTTCTCCACTAAACCATCAGCTGCCAAGGTTTTGCACAAAAAGGTTTCATCCCACAGCTTGGAGAGTGGATGCTCTTTCTTTCAATTGGAGCAATCTCCATGTGTATGCCTTTCCACCTCTGCCTCTCCTCCCAAAGGTACTTCTAAAGGTCAGACAGGACAAGCCAAGGATGATTTTAATAGCTCGGATTGGCCTCGACAGCACTGGTACCCATTACTGACAAGTCTGGTGCCGAAGCCTCCATGGCCTTTGCCTTCGATTCCACACCTGTTGTCGCAGGAGGACAGCCATTTGCTAAATGTCAAGCTTCACTCTCTGCACCTAACAGCCTGGCATATTCTGTTTTGAACCATAGTGGGCCTCCACTTCCTCAACAAGTTTTGAATGTTATTTTGGAAGCTAGAAGGCCTAGTACAAGGAAAGTGTACGCAGACAAATGGAAGAGATTTTATTTTGGAGTGCAGCAAAGATTTTGATGTTTCTGAGCCTAATTTGTGTGTGGCTCTTCAATATCTTACTGAGTTACTAGACAAAGGTTTGTCTTTCTCTTCTATTAAAGTTCATGCTGCAGCAATTTCAGCTCACTATGATTGCGACCCACCATTGTTTTCTCATCCTTTGTTCAAGCAATTTCTTAGAGGGGCAAAGAATATAAGACCCCACGAAGAGCTCCTACTCCTGCTTGGGATCTCAATTTTGTGTTGGAGAAACTCACTCTACAACCTTTTGAGCCTGCAGCTACTGCTGAGTTGAAATATTTATCATGGAAGACTGCTTTTTTGTTGGCCATTACCTCTGCAATAAGGGTTTCTGAATTACAGGCCCTTATGGCGGTTGAGCCTTTCTTGATTTTCCATAAGGATAGGGTATCATTACGTACTAATCCTTCCTTTATGCCTAAGGTGGTTTCTAGTGTGGCTTTAAACCAAACTATTCATTTGCCTACTTTTTATGCAAATCCCCAAAATGAAGGGGAAAAGATTTTGCACACTTTAGATGTTCACAGGCAGTTGCGTTATTATTTGGACAGAACTAAAGGGTTCAGGCAGTCTCAGCAGTTGTTTGTTTCTTTTGCTTTGAGTTCTCAGGGCAAGCCTGTGTCAAAACAAACTATTTCTAAGTGGATTGGGTTTTGCATTGCTTTCTGTTATTCCCATCATGGCAAGGAGATTCCAGCTGGGATTAGGCCTCATTCCACTAGGGCTACTGCCACTTCAACAGCTTTTTTGAGGGGAGTGGCAACCAAGGATATTTTGGAGGCAGCTACTTGGAGTTCTGTGCATACTTTCTCTAGGCATTATCACCTGCCACTTTACTCTAAGTCCAGGGCTGGTTTTGCCACTGCTGTTTTGCAGGGCATTTTGGCAGCTCCTGCTTCCTTGTAGTTAGCCATCCTCCCTTACCTCTGCTTTGGGATTCTACCCAAGTGTAAGGACTGCAGCAATGTGAGATGAAGAACATAGTACAGTTTTGTACCTACCATAAATGTAGATGTTCGAAGATCCACATTGCTGCAGTCCAATCCCTCCCTCCTTCCCTCTGTAGTTAGAGGTGGTTGTGTGGGTTGGGTTGTACATATTGTGTATATTGTATATATTGTACATATAGTTAGTGCAAGGGTGGTTGGTTGGTTGTTTGCTGTCTTTTGGTTTTGACCTTTATTTTTAGGGTCTTCTGACATCTGGGGCAAGAAAAGACTGAGGATATGACGTCGGTCATGCGCATTTGTACCCTGACGTCCTGATGTCAGTCAAATGCGCCCTGACCGACGTCAGCCTTATACTTTGATATTCGGGCCGACCGAGGACAGCGGACTACCCCAAGTGTAAGGACTGCAGCAATGTGGATCTTCGAACATCTACATTTATGGTAGGTACAAAACTGTACTTTCTCCCATTCTAAGTGAATGGAACTGAGATGTGACAGTCCAGCCATGGGCAATATAATCTCAACAACTGTGCCTTCAATGTGCACTATGGGGAAGATTTAGATTTAGAAGAAAGGAAGCGCTGATCAGGATGTCTGCCTCCAGAAGGACACTGGGTGTTACAAACACAAGAAAATTAGTAGTGACTACTACTTTCTGATGAAAACAAGTTAGCAATGTATAGAAATTCAAGAAAAGATAAAAAAATGCCTTTTATTTTTTTTCCTGTAGTGCTCCATTAATGACATTTGATTAACATAGAACAACTCAACTAAAAAGTCTGCACAGTAATGTTAGAACCAATTCCATTTGCATTGATAACAAGTATATAAGATGTAAACCTCCAGCACAGAAGAAACTGCAAATTATAAATGCATCATTTTGTTCATGGTGAACAACAAGCAGACCATGGTTTTACCACAAATGTGGCCTGGTCAGTCATATGTTTTTATGTGTGTAATGTTTAAAGACAATTTTATTAAGGGATTTACTGAACTAACAATTTATGTATTAGTAACTGGAGAGACACCAGATACCTAAAAAAATTGCTATCATAAAGGTTATTTACAATCAAGTAAGCATACCTCACAACTTGGAATATATATACCAAAATCAGTACTCACTCATGACTGTAACTGTAACGACTGTCCAAAGATTACCCCATACCCCTCACTGACTGATTTGGGACAGTGGGGTAGAAACACCCATGGCAACTTACTGAAAACAAAGATGTTGATAGAAGATTCTTACAAAACCAAATAAATGTTTATTGCAGGTTTAGATAAAAAATATGTTGATGGGAGTTTATTGGCAGTGAGCTCTCCTGTGAGGTGGGAGCATTTAATAAAATTGTTAGGTTATAGTATCTCAGTACAAATAAAGGTAAGAACCAGACTTTCCAAATGTTTTCAGTTAAGCTGAAGCACTAAACAGGGGTGTCTTCTTTCCCCTTTCTATTCACTATTATCTTGAACCCCTGGCAAGTTAGTTAAAGCAGATATAAGGGGATTTTGGCTGCAGACATTCATTTATGATTTGATACCATACATGGATGGCTTACTTATTTATCTGACAGACCTTGAAAGGAATTTGGAAGTAATATTTCACAAACATTGCCAATATGGTAGAATTGCTGGATGTACGATAAGCACACTAAAGACTAAAACCATAACTATGAGTTATTCACCAATTAAGAGGTTCTGAAAATGGTATCCCTTTCTGATCCACAATAATCAGTGACTACAATAATCAAGTTTACATAGGACAGAACTTATTAGACACAACAGAGGGGTCTTTGTCCTTAACGCCAACAGCATTTTAAGTAAAGTAAAATATGTATATGGGAGATGGAATAATATTTGTCTAGACAGGACAAAAAGATTTTAGACAGTCAAGTGGTTTGTTCTGACACTAGTATTATCTATGCTTTAGAGGTTGCTTCTCAGTCCCTCAAAAGATTTTTAGTAAACTGAGAAAAAGAACACTACAACATTTATATAATCAAAACAAAACATGTTGGATGACATGAAACATTAGAACTTTGTCACGAAATGCAGGGAGTACTTGACTTTGCCATATTGCAAGCCAGTAAGGCTTAACATGTGGTAATACTGGACCCAAACCACCCATCTAGATGGAATGCCATCTTGCTACAACAACTGGGAGGGATCAGATGGATGTATAATTTATTAAGGGACAGAAGGCTGGACAGGAAAAAAAGGGCAAAGGGACACTGATGGTGGAGCAAACAAAGCTGATAAAAAATTCATTGAAAGAGAGAAACATACTAAATTGGTTTAATTAATTGATTCCACTGGAAATGTTAGAAAAATGGGGGCTGCAATTAACAGAAATTTCCAGAAGTCTGAAAGTTTGCACAGAATTGAAGTACTGAAATCAGTTAATGATAGAATAAAAAATAATGATGAAGGGACAATACATGAATAGGGGTGTAGACTATGTCATGAATAGAAAATCATATAGTAAATTAATACATAAGCCGAAGGCTTCAAAACTGTATATAATACAAAGGCATAGCCATAATGGATTATTTGCTGGATAAAAACATCTGGATATAAAGGGAGTGTGACGCCCCTGCACTGGCCCAGTAATCAAGGAGCCTCAATCCTCACCAATGGCAAAGGTGAGGGGCGTACACAATGGAAGGATGACAAGTACACACACAGTAAATTGCAATTTCCCTTAAGGGCATACAGAGATCACAGTCAGTCTGGGGGATGGTTTCTCCCTCTTTCTCCAGAGCACCAATAAGACTCCCCACTGGCACACATATAGGGTTAAGATCTCAGCTGAGGGGTCAAGCCAAGATCTCCCGCACCCTCTCTATCCAACCAATGCTTTGTATTCCTGCCCAAGTAGCTGACACATACACACACACACACACACACACACACACACACACACACACACACACACAAATACATTGATTTATATACAAACACACACACACACACACCTGGGGATGGCTGGCATGGGTTTATTAGCTATGCCCCCTTCTGCCCAGACTATAAGGTAGTTATCACTGCCACCAACCCCTACTTATCAGCTACTATAAAGGCCCTTACAAATGGTGACCAATCCTACTGTGTAATGTTATCCAAATGGTTAAGTGTGACCAAGACTAAGGCTATTTAGGAGTGGCCTGTACAGTGTCACCAAATTCATATGCAAGTTCTCTAAGAGCTTAAATATGTCTCACAAATATCAGCCACAAAGATAGTTTTAAATATATTTAACAATAAATAATAAAAGCACAAGACCATACTCAATCAACACAGTAACTGCAGAGTTCAGAATCACATGAAATATTTTAAAACAACATTGCAGGACAGTCACAAATTAATGCAGAAAACATCTGAACTAATATTTACTATATTCCTATCTCTAAAATAAATACTATGCCTAAATCTTACTTGCAGAGCAACACTCAGGCAGAAGTGCTGAATGGATGCTTCTAGGTCCAAGAAAAGATACAAAATGCCCAGTCTCCCTCTCTGAGAGAGTTCTTAAATTAATATCACATATTACTGCTGGGTTAGCCTATATGACATCACTCTTTGCCACCTGCCTTCAGTTCCCAGGCTAACATAAACTTAACAAAATTTAACAGTTCTATGTAAAAAATACATATCTTTCAGATGTTTGCTCAGAACTGGAAGTCGTAAAACAATTAAACACTTTTACATTTGAAACCTAGCAATTATTTCTGTTTCAAGAAAATAGGAAAACCTCTAGCTCAAGACATTGTGTCTGCTTACTGAGAGATAAAATTGTAAAACACTTTACTTTTCAACTTATTTTCTTGATGTTTTGCAAGTTAACTCTGCACATTCCAGCTTCTACTATTAAAACATATATTTGCACAGATATATAGTTATATACATTTATGTTCTTTTCCAGTAGGGTACACTGTGGTTACATTCTTGAAGCTCAGTACATAACATACAGTTCAACACACACTTCTGCACCATTAGTTTAATATACACATAACATATAGTTCTCTTACATTTGTAAGACAAGCATATGAATCATATTAATATTCACAAATGCCACACAACTATCCACAAAATTCCAGATAGCTGGACTGGCAGTGTCACAGGGAGTCATAAGCAAACTATATAAAATGTTAAAAGATAAGAGTGACAAAGATACAAGGAAGCTTAGAATTATCTGGAAAGACGAGTTAAGTACTACAAATACATATATAGATTGGAAAGGAGATATACGTGCTCCTCCAGACATGCAACAAAAACAAGAAAATGTAGATTTTTTTGGAAATGCCTGTTTAATTTGATATAGTCATAGGATTATATATTCATAGACATTCATTTGAAGGTCACTGAGTCTCATGACCATTCTCACCTTGTCAATACCCTCCCTAAGGCAGCACCTCCTTTCTCCAGGAACACCAACCTGGTCAATCCTAGAGTAAATTCTGCAGGACTCTCTGTGTATCTGAGTGATACACCCATTTGTCAGAGATATGTGGATTTAACATATATTGTGGCAATATCCTAAACTGGAACAGTTATAGGAGCAATGGAGATTGAGTATAATGTTATCTGACCTTGGAAAGGTGGTGATCACAGCATCTCTCTAGATGATTAGTTTACATAAAATAAATGGAACAGTGAAAGGAGCAAGGATTCTGCTGAATGTATTTCTATTGTGAAAAAGCAATCATCAGAAAGTGTAAAAGAAATACATCATGAATACAAAAAATGTCAAGCAAATCATGAAGAAGATAAAAGAAATGTATCTTCTGTCATTTAAATGTCAATATACGAAAACAGTTCAAATGGATGCCATAGATATAACATGTGGAAGGGACATCCAAGTGAAGATCAACAATTTTATTCTATATTATATAGTGAGTAAACTGTGGTGGTGGTGCTGCGGTAGCGTTGTCACCTCACAGTAAGACGTTATCCCGTTCGATTCTCAGCTAGAGCATCTTCTGTGTGGAGGCATACATGAATGGGGTGTGCCTTCATTGAAGGTTGTGTGTGTCAGGGCTGGTAACCCGGTACGTAAAAATCCACTACCAAACATTAACGGACCGGAGTTCCACTGTGGCGACCCCTAACCGGGAAAAGCCGAAAGACACAAACATTGTGAGTATTTCTCTTTTGGTCCTACTTATTTGCAGAGTTTTGATATAATGTAAAACCTCTCTGGCAAATAAGTGTAATTTATTAGAAAGTACAATGTGTTCAACATTTTTTTATTTTGGTATATGTTATTGCTTGATTAATGGCTAAAATAAAAGACTGTGTTGCAATGTTGTTTTGAAATGGTTGTTATCAATAAAAAGTCAAAGTTGAAAAAAGATGTGAGTATGCTTAACCACCAAAACTTCAAAAAGGTACTGGATTTCCTCTTAGTCAAGAGAACTGTATGTTCTACTCTGTGTTTATAGTATATATATATATATATATATATATATATATATATATATATATATATATATATATATAAATATATATAAAATCACACATGAGGTATATTTTCTTTTAGACATACCTAAAACATCTTCTTCATTGGGATTATTATGCCTGAAATGGTATGCTTAGTGATAAGAAAAAAAGAAAAGAACAAAAAACTGCTGCATCTACCTGGACATGTCTTCCCATAGACAGTAGGAATGCTACTGATGTGCAAGGATCACAAAAGAAGTGTCTCTTAAACTAAGAGAAAAGTTTTCTTTCAAAAATAATACTTTAGGGTATACTGGTATGATTTATGCACATGTATTCTAAAGTAATGTAAAAAAAATCACCAGTTTAGGCCAGACAATAATTTGTGTGGTTTTTTTATGTAATAACATATACTTATAGTAGGTAAAATGGTCAAAGCAGAGGAATCATTAGCCACCATAAATGTAACAGATTTTAACTGGTAATGCCACCTACTGTGTGTAATACCATTCATTGCTTGAACTTAAAATATGATGACAAAACAAAATATCTTGAGCAATCACTTTTAGTAAACAGACAACAAATATTAGAATTTTGATTTCTTATTGCCATTGAATAATATATAATGCAGAAAATATGACTGATTTTATGAATGCTAAAATGGGTGGTGCTCCGAAACATAGGTCTCAACCAATCAGGGACAAATCTCATCAGAATCAGGGACAGAGCCAGAAATAATCAGGGAAAATCAGGGATACTTTTAAAATATTAGCACTATTAACTTGAAACATTGACAGACTAAGAGAATGTGAATTAATATATGTTTTCTGAAATAAAAGAAGTCTATAACTCTAATTACTATCATTTTTTATTAAGTGCAGTTCACTACCTTTTCTCCAACAGTCACCAATTTTAGGAGGGATTAAGAAGGACAGACCTAAAATTTCAGTCAAAATCAGGGACATCCCTGAAAAATCAGGGACAAATAATTTGAGAGGTATGCTCAAAAAACTTGCCACTCAAGATGACTGCAAGTTTCCCTAAGAAAGCTTGATAGAAAAGCAAGGGAGTGGTTTCAGTGATGAAGGCAGGCTCAGTTCAATGCTTCACATTAAGAATGCAAATTAATTAATTTATTATTTATTTATAATTCGTTAACTGCATGAGAAAACTGGACCAAGACCCTTTTCAGCCACAACTGAGAACAATGGTAAACACAATAACAAGTAAGAAATGTACTTAGGAAAACAAAGGAAAAAAATTGCCATTAAGGCATTCAACAAAGATTACATGTACAAAACATAGCCCAGATGTAACAGTGAATAGGTAAAACATTAAACATTTACAAGAATGTGTATACTGTTAATGCTTAAATATACAATGTGAACTTCAGTATACAAGCAGAATTGTATGTGTAAGCATACTGCACAGCACAGAGCAGTGTAAAATGTTACTGCAGACTAATGGACTAGGACTCAGATTATGAATGTTGCATGGCTACAAACAGAAGAAAAGAAAAAAGGGGAGATAATTCTATTTACATTACTCTAGTTGTTCTAAGGTAGTTTGAAACAGAATAAACATGCAGATTTTGGAATGGAAGCACGGGTACAGTGTAACTAAAAACAAGTGTACCATTGCATTAGACAGTGTCTCCATAGCACTTGGTCTCTTACTCTTTTTGTGAAAGTCAGTAATTGGTCTATATTCCTAATGTTCTCCTGGATTGTTCCAAACAGCTGGAACTATTTTGGAGAAAGCTCTTTCACACATATCAAGTGGGAATGGGAACATTTTTCTATGCATATATATATATATATATATATATATATATATATATATATATATATATATATATATATATATATATATATATATATATTTCTTAAATGGGTAAGTGCACTGTTCCAAACATGGTCTCTATAGCTAAGAGTATAGAAATGGTTTCTGAATTGCAGACTGCAGATGAGTGACAAACAGCAGCCATCATTTAATATTTTGTATATGAGTGTTTTGAGCAACAGAGGTGTTTGAGGTATACTATGCATCCAATTGTTTGAGAATTGCACAGTGATGCTCATGCTAGGTATATGAATTTTAATAATTTAATTCTCAGCCAATTGAATGAGCACAGTATTGTATGCAGACAGAAGTGCATTTAATGAGAGGCAGTATTCCAATCTGGAGAGGAGCACATTTACAACAATGGCACACCTAGCCTCAGTGCTCAACAAGTTAGATATTTTGTATGAGACCTTAAGCTAGGTCAATACCTTGAAGACCTGAGCTTCTGTGGGATGATTGGAATGATTTTTTCTAAGATTAGTCCTAGTTACCTCTGTTGACTAGTGATAAAACTGGGGTGCCAAAACACAGAGCCAGAGCTAGCAGTTCTGGTTCCCTGCCCCATTCTTTATTCTGGTGCTCCCCTTAACTTGAAGTTGAAGATAAAAAGAGCTCTCCATTTTTTTTAAACTATAGAAAAACTGCATGCTGCATTTGTAGGAAATAACTTCCTTCAGTACAGATCAATTAAGTTAGTATATCTAAATAGCAATGGTGGGAAGGATACAGTCCCCTCGTGTGCAGGAGCCTTGCCCCACTGCAAAGATGCTTCAGTGAGTAAATAAGAGTTCTCAAGTTTGGTGTTTTCAAGTGCTAATCATGCTTTAATTTTTGCAGTTGAAGGACTCATAGTATGGAACAATAGGCTACAGAAACGTCAAATATTATGTATTTTTCTGTGCAATCAGACTATATTTATTTATTTATTTGAATTTGTTTACCAGCATAGAGAACTGATCAATTCTGACTAATTTCAGTCTCAGCCCAGGGTCAAAAACTGACCAGACATACAAAATAGACTAGAGTTATTTACTTTAGTTACTGGCAAAGGCTCTTGCCACCCCTATAGTGCCTTTTTTAGACAAGGTTCAAATGCTAAATTCTCCACCGTAACAGGTACAAGCAAGAAAACGCTGAGGGTAATGCTACTCAGTGCTAGTCTAAACCTCAAAATGCACTCACTCGAGGCACTCCTTAAAATGGAGAACATCGACATCTGTGCGGTGACAGAGACCTGGTTCAAGGTTCCAGAGAACACCTCTGCATTACCAGGCTATAATTCATACCACA
Source organism: Protopterus annectens (assembly GCF_019279795.1). NCBI lineage: Eukaryota > Metazoa > Chordata > Ceratodontiformes > Protopteridae > Protopterus > Protopterus annectens. Next base: position 632,878,622 of record NC_056750.1, read on the forward strand.
CCTTTCGGCCACCTAACCTGGACTGAAACACTAAAGGCAGAGGCATGTCCATATTCATTAAGGATATCCACATTTCCAGGCTAGTTGCTCAACATAATGCATCCGAAATTATCCAAGTGCAACTAACACTGGACAAGACTGCAATCTAGGTTGTAGCTTGTTACAGATCCCCCACCATGCCCCAGGATTCCCACTCTTCATTTCTTAAGATACTGGAAAATATTAAGGTGCAACCCAATACCTTAACTATGGGTGATTTCAACTACCCCACCATCAACTGGAAAACTACTCATGTACCAACTCATTCGCTCAACGTTTTCTGGAATTCAAACATTTCAACGTCTTGGGTCAACTTGTCCACACCCCCACCAGCAGCAGCAATATCCTGAACCTGGTCATTGCCAATATGAGTAACCAGTGTTCCACGCCAGAGGTCAACTCCTCACTGGTCAGATCCGACCACAAGCTAATCACCCTAGACATCCATATCCCAACCCCCATTAAGGAAACCACTGACAAAAATTACTCCAAAGCCAACTTCATGCTTCTTAAGACAGAAGTGGCAAACTTCACGACACCCATGCAGACGTAAAATAGAGGTACGACTGCTGAATCTTACACAGCTGCACTGTATAAGCACATACACAAGTGCATGGATCGTGGCATCCCCAACAGAACCAAGATGCTATCCTCCAAAAAAAGGCAGCCAATCTGGTGGTCCCCTGCCATAAACAAACTCTACAACAGAAGGAAGAAGCTGTTGCAAAAAAAGAGTAAAATCCCAAGATTGGAGGAACTTCCTGGTCAGCGAGGCCATGGAATGTATCATCTTGGGGCTTATAAACAAAGACATAGGTAACCTCCAAACCCTGGACCTACTCAGTTTGGGTTTGTAAAAGGTAGATCATGTCTACTAAACCTGACTGACTTCTTTGAAGCAGTCACTAGAGCTGTAGACAAGGGCAAGGTAGTGCACATAGCCTATCTTGACCTCACCAAGGCTTTCTATACCATCCTCCACTCTGGAATTATAGATAAACTCACTAAACTGGGCACAAATCCCTATGTCACAAAATGGGTGGCCAGCTGGCTCACTGACAAAACAAACACAGTAAAAGTAGCTGACTCCAAGTCCGACTTCAGACCAGTGATGAGTGGAGGACCACAGGGTTCAGTCCTGGGTCCTCTCCTGTTCGGCATCTACTTCTCTGAAGTGCAAGCCAACACAGAAGGTCTTTGGCTAACAAAATTCACAGATGACTGAAAACTGGGAGCCATAATAGAATCACCTAATGATGTACACATTCTACAAAAGGGCCTCACAGAGACAGATGCTTGGTGTCAAAGTCATGACCTCAAGCTCAACGCCAAGAAATGCACTGTCATCCCCTTTGGGAAAAACTCGGTACCCATGAACTACCACATAGGCAGTAACTCACTAAACACTGAAAGTCTGATAAGAGACCTCGGGACACAGGTAGACAGTAGTCTCTCCTTTGATAACCAAATCACCACAGTAGTCAGGAAATCCTTCTATGTGGCACACCTCATCACAAAAGGGTTCTTCTCTAGAAAAAAAGGAGGTCATTGTTCCTTTCTACTCATCCCTCATCAGATCCATTATAGAGTACAATGCCCCGTTTGGCATGTATCTCACTAGACACCTACAACAATTGGAAAGGCCACACAAATACCTCACTAAGAGGATTACCAGGCTCAAAAAGATGCCATACGCAGGCCGTCTCAAAAAACTCTAGCTCTACTCCGTCGCATATCGCCTACTCAGAGGCAATCTCTGCCTAACATACAAAGCTATGTCAAACCCAGAGCTGTTGGACATGTTACACTTAAAGAAATCCCAATCTCTCTGAACCACATGCTCCAGGGACCTAAACCTTGTCACCACAATAAACAGAACATGCTGGAGGGATAGATTCCTGTCCCAGAGACTTCCTATACCCTGGAACAAACTACCCATTCATGTCAAGCAAAGCTCCTCATTGGCCCTCTTTAAGAAAAATCTTGACGACTGGATGGGAAATAGAAAATTCACCCCAGGGATCACTTCTGCAGCACTGCTTGACAGGGGAAAATAATTTTCTTGGGTGGCGAAAGCCAGGGAACCTTTTTGGCTAGGCTTATATAGGCCCTAGGGCCAATAGCCTAGCACCTACCTATGAACCTAGAGTACAGTAATATATACATGACAACAAAACAGTACAATGGTAAAGTAGTGCTTAGGACACATAATAAATCTAATGTCATAATTTACAATATGTGCAAGTTTCAAAACATTTGAGAAATTAGAGTAAAATAAGTTAGTGATGTGAAAATGAGCGAAGGATCTTTGTAACTGAGTTAGAGTGAAGAAGAGTTAAAGTCGACTTAAGTGATACAACATGAGGGATAACAGATTTCAGTAGAAAAGGAAACTTGGAATAAGAGGATGAGTCTTTAATAATTGCAGTTTGGGCACAAGAATAGAGAATGCATTGTCAGAAATATGTAGTTTAGAGAATGGGATTAGTGTTTTAGGGTTGGAGTGGTTCAAGTTTCTTTGGTTGTATGGGGGAGGTGTATGTATTATTAGTTTTGGAGTTAAAGGAGGCAGAGTATGCTCATGTTAGGAGTTTGAACAATTGTGATCCTAGGATCAGGTCTCTTTGGTTAACTGGGAGACGATTTGTCTTTTGTACTGCTATACAGAGGTGTTCATTTCTTGGAGAGTGTATAATAAATCTACATATTTTGTCTTCTTGTGTTTGAATAATGGTGGAGTTTTCAGTAGAGGCTGCTAATATAAAAGGGAAGATGAATTCAAGTTGAGGGAGTAGGATTCTTTTCCCTGTTGTGGATCTGGTGGAGTGTGAGAGAAAAGGGGATATTTTTCTGCCCAGAAAAGTAGGTAATTAATGTTTTGTAATTGTTTTGGATATATTTCGTATGAGGTTTTAACTAGTAATCCACTTACTGAGGTGACTGAAGTCAGACTGCAGATCTTCCTATAAGGTAGAAAGGGAGTAGTTGGAGCAGTGGAGGACCACATCATTTGTGTATAGAAGCAGAGTAAAGTAAGAAAGATCAAACTGAGGTGCACTGAGGTATTCAAAAACAGAAAGGGAGAGAATAGATCATTAAGGTGCACCACTAAGTAGTGCAGAGGAGACAGAGGTACACTGAGAAATGGTGGTTAGTCAGAACACTTTGGAATCAAGGGATGGCAGCAGAGCTAATGTCTAGTTGTGGAAGGTGGATTATAAGACAGGCATGACTGACTAAATCAAAGGCTCTGGTGACATTTATAAAGATTGTACAAGAGAGCATGGCTTTGTCCGTTGACAAGAGAATGGCAAAGACGTTATTTAGTTCTGATGAAGTCCCAAAGGTAGGGGACAAAATTGCTTAACTTTTGGATTAATAAACTGGTTTGTGCAACAATTTGAGTTGCCTGCCTGGTTTTATGCCATGGTCATTTTGGTTATGAGAATTTCATCACTCAGACAACAGATAGCTATGGCTGTGCTCCTCTCTGACAATAATCCATGTTGTTTTTGTGAGATAATGTGGTATTTAGTAATATACTTTGTGATTTGAAGGCAAACAATTTCATCCACAATTTTACACAGGGTTGGGAGGGTGGAAATGGAGTGATGGCATGATGGAAGTATGGGTAAACAGCTAAAGAATATGCTTCAAGTCATTGTGTATTATAACTTGAGACTCAAGGACTTTTCTGTAGTTACAGGTGTCATGCAGTGGGAGAACCTACAATTTATCACGTGTTTTTTTTTTTTTTTTTTTTTTTTTGTGAGTGTGGTCATTTCTTTTGGCGATTCCAGTTATTATGCTGTTGTACGTTCTGTCATGTGCTTGCATGGTTCACGGTGTTATGTTGTGCTGTCTGTGTAAGTAACAAAGCATAACAAGCTGTGTAACATAGAAATAACAGCATAACTGGACTGTAAACTATCCAGTTTTGTCATATAACAGGTATTATCATGATCAGAGCCATTATCAAGACTGGTTATCTAGTAATACTATCCAGTAAGGCTGCAAAATAATCTAGAAGCAAAACAAAGAGTGTTGTCTTTAAAAGAAAGGTAAATTAATGAGTCAGGGACAGATATGATAGTGAAATAGACAGCCTGTAATGGGAGACTGTAGCAATATATAGGATTGTAACAGCACCATATGCACTTATAAGAACAAAACCAAAAGGTTACATCTTTGGTAAAGGGCACTAAATGTTATGCACATTTGCAAAATATACAATAGTTCAAGAATAAGCAAGCAATATTTTAATTAATTTATTTGAACTGTCCATTATAAATCACCACCGTTAACTGACTGTCTGTTGTCTCACTCTCCATTACATTAGGTTCTGGGTGTATAAGCCCCCCCCCCCCCCCCCCTCCACACACACAAACAAACACACACACACTCACGCTGCAGGAGACCATGCACAGACAAAAAAATGCCCTAAAAAATAACACAACTGTCCAAGTTTGTTCAGGAAAATAGGAAGGATGAAGAAATATAAAATAAAATAATAATCAGTAGGGCATATCTGACAGATTTGTAGTATACACTGAACTGTTGGGGGAAAAGCACCTGCCTTCTTTTAAAGAATGGGCCGCTGGCTGCATAAGCCTATTACCGTATCCAGTAACATGTTCCTTTTATCTCACAAGGGGACTTTTCCCTCCCAAACCGCGTTCACTACAGTACCAGAAAAGAAATTAATATGGGTTATAGCCAACGGCAATACGGCATAAACGGGGTCGAGAAATAAGAAATGTGTAAGAATCAAGTTGGTGGAGGCAAAAATTAAGCGCACACATACTGTCACAAAAGTGCGCGCGCACACACACACACACACACACACACAGTGTCAAACGATTTTTGTTTCAATGAGGGAGGGGCTGGAGCAAAGAAGATGCGGGTGTCTTTAAGAAATGCTTGGCTCCAGGTTGCAGCTGCTGTTCCTGCGCTGCTGAGACAGTGGAGATTCATTACTCCTAAAACACAATGGACATTTATCACCCTGTGGTGTTATTCAAATTCAGTACCAATTGAAGGCCATCCCCATTCTTTGCTATCTTCCTCGGCAACACACTTATTGTTGGGGCGCTCAAGAAAAAGCCTCCACGAGTCCAAGCAAGCATTTAAAAAGCAAGCAGCATCTATTGCCTCGACGGTGAGGACTTCCAAAGGCTTCAGATAGGCTGTTATTTAACCTGCCCACTCTAGGTATTGTATTTATACAAATTTCTTATTTTATTTATGTATTTGGTCTGGAAGTCCCATGTGGGAAATATACAGTCGCTGACAAATAGAAACGAACGAGAAAAAAGGAAGCCACGATGTTATCTAGCTATGAGGCTTGGGTAAAATTGCGCAGAAGATAAGATAACCCTTTTGCTACTGCTAAGCCACCATTAACAGTCAGTCCTTCTGGGGTTGATGGTGAAATGCTGCAGCCCCAGGTGCTGGGACTTTACAACGCCAAAGTGTGTGTGTGTGTGTATCTGGACGTGTTTTATTCTGTATATGTTGGTAAAACCTTTTAACAGGTGCAGTGAATGGCAGTCTTAAAAGAAAGCTAGTGCTAAGTTTAAACAGTTAAAAATATATACATTGTGCATCGTTAATATGCGTTTTAATTGAGCTCATATTGGAAACTGATACTATGTATCCAAAAATTTACATTTATCTGGCTTTCAATGAAATTACTGGAAGTGAATAAACGTTAAAGAAATGGTAAGTCATGGAGAAGAGTAGTGCGTGAAATATGAATGTAAGTGCATTTCTAAGGCCAGCGTCGAGCAAACAATTTATTACTTGTTATTTCAGTGAAGGAGGACGGTTTTAAAGTTCCCCTTGTTGTGAGCGGTGTTTTCTGTGGAGCGAATTTGCTGACTGTAATCACTGCAAACTAGATTTGTTATTGCTACATGAAAACTATGCCATCCAAAATATAGGCCGGCATTGTATAGTTCAAAAGCAGAACTTCACTAGGTTAGCAGAAAGATGTTACTTGGCGGGTAATTAAAATGTACTTTCCCGATTTAGGTTACTTTCTTGAAAATATGCATAGCTCACCTGCCTAAAAATGTTTTTATTCAGTTGAAAACTGTACGACACCATTTCCAATCCAATCTTCAGATAAAACAGAGCTCCTAAATTTTCTAAAAAGGCGGAGCTGAATTATTGTTATAAAACTATGTAATATTAAAAACTTGGGAATTACAGCAGGTTTTGGAAATGTATTTTTCTGTGCACTGTCTTTTCATTGGAGATTTATCGTTAACGCCAAGAATGAGCAGCATCCTCTAAAGAAAGGTAAGGACAGAAGATACTGCAGACAGCAAATACAATGTATACTTCATTAAGACTTATTGAAAAGCTAAAAACTAGAAATTATCTGATATTAATTTGTTTATTTATTTATCTGGCAAAATCCCAGATTAAAAAAAGAAGAAAAATCTGTTTTACCCTAAAACAAGCTTGATGTAGTAAACATGGTGCACTGTCTTAAGATGCTTCTCTACAATTTTTTTAAGCAACATTTTTTGGGTAATTGCATAATCAAGTCTGAGGAAAAATGAATCTGATGACTACATATTCATTGCAATTGTCTGTAACAGGAATAATAGTGATTTCATAAGGCAGAATAGCTTGGATGCCGGGATGATTTATGTTTTCTGGTGCATGAGCTGCAGAATTTTAGCTTATGATTGTCCAAACGCAATTCTTGTGAAATAACACAAAAATAACCAAGAATTGTGGCTGGACATCTGAAGCTGAAGTTTCAAATTCATCATTAGTATAAAAGGGTCAACGCGATAGTGTTGCACTAGGTTCGTCCAAGTGCATGTGGAGAGAATACTTTTCTCCAGAGGGAATGCACAGAGTAGGAAAAGGTAAAGATGTATCGGGTAGTAAAAGCTACAAATAAGAAGGAAGGAAAATGTAAATCAGAACACATCTAGACTGCTTGGAAAAGCATTCGAAACATGTTTTCTGTGATAACACAATAGTGTTACTTTGTAATGTTTCTTAAAAACCTCCCTTTTCCCAATCTAAGGGGACTCATTAACATCGTTTACAAGGTGGAACTCGTGGATTCTTGCCTTTTGTGGATTTTTCCCTACTATGTTGTGGGTGTGTGTGCTTGTGTAATATATATATATATATATATATATATATATATATATATATATATATATATATATATATATGTATATATATATATATATATATATATATATATATATTATATATCATCTATATGAGTTTGCATATCATATTTTGGTTTACTACAAAGCAGAGCAGATGAAAATAATTTATTCTGTTTCAATTCATTTCAGTAAAAGGACTTCAATTTCCTCCAAACAATGCATCCGTTTCAAATGAAGCTTTGAAAGATTTGCAAAAAAAATCAAAGTACATTTTCTTTTCTGCATCAGCCTACAATCTATTTAGAAACGCGTAGATCTCGTTTTTATCAAATTTATTCTCAGAGACAGAATAGTATATTCTGTGGAGTAAATACTTTTGAAAGCATATTTCTCAACCGTTAAACATTAGAAGGTATGCCATTCATTTATCTTTTAAAATTCACGTTGTTGTAAGATGAATGTGGCGTTATATACCGCACAATTCTATTTTAAAACATACATTCCTGATAATTTATGATGATGTGCGGTCAGGAAACATTTGATTCTGTTGTGCATTACATTGCTAGTTTCAGGTTATGACATATGTCAGGATATTCTTCTCCATGTCATGTGTTGCGTCACTGTCACACATATGGATGAGGAACGGTTGAGAGGTATGCTTCAGAGTCTCAAAATAAAAAAAAACTGTAAAGCCTAGTTTTGAGGCTAGTTTGTTTTCGCTTGGAGCTAGACGTTACAATGCCCATGCTTGCATTTATAGCTGTGTGGATTGTTTTCTTAAGTTAATGCCTTAAGTAAAATCATTAAACAGGCTACTCTCTCTCACACACACACACACAGAGCAATGGGGCTGGCAGAAATAAGCAAATCACCTTTTGGACTGGAAATCTAAGATACGCGCCTCTATGTATGTATCCGCACTCTTCAACTTGGAATAACTGGATGTGCCCGTTTTGATCCCAGTACATATTCATGTGAAATCCAGTCAAAGACAACGTAAAATATGGAGGCAAGCCACGGGGAACAACTGGATTCTCCTGCAGCGTGGAACATGGGGGAAATTCACAATATGAGCAAATGCAATTTGGATTACTTGCAGTGCTATATATATATTTGTTTTTTGGGTACGGGAGTGAAGATGAATGCAGCTCTGCTTTACTGTTGCTACTACTACCCATCTACCCATTTTGAGGGAACAGATCATGACTGAACTGTGGATTTCTGCATTGCCACAGTAGTTTATCGAGTGCTGACAGTACTTGTGGAACCAGTGTACCTCTCAACTGTCCACAGTTTTGACAAACGTATCTGACTTTTCCTTCTATTTTTGCTCGGACCTTCGAGTTTTTTTCTCGTAAATTACTGAAGATTTTAGTAAGGAAATAATGTCAGACATTAGAGTTTCACACTTCTTGTTGCTCAGAAAATGTATGGTGCTGCAAACCTGCTCTTCTATTAACTGTTTGAAGTAAATTAGAGTAATATGTAAAAACTGTCCCCGAGTTTGAGTCGGTTTTCTCCAGTTAAATTTTGCTTTATTCAGAATTCTTTGAGCAAAGAAGCTTAGAAATGTGGAAACGTGTTATAAAATGAGAATTGATTGTTATACTTCAAATGGAGTATTACGGGAAGCCAAAATAAGTAGAGATATTTAAACATATGATAATGTAATGGCCTTGGACGCTTTCCAAAAAAAATAATATTTTGACTGGCTCAGATAAACAGGGCAGCACGCTGCGTTTGAAGTTACAGTTATCTAATGTGGAAAGTAATTTGTTATATCGCATTTGGAAAGCGGAAAAACAAATAATACGTTTCCTTATCAGTACTCTATTTGTCACCTGGATATTGTTTTTTTATTCTTGAAAAGAGCAACAAGAGAGATTATATAGCTGCTGCTTCGTTTTTTTTTTTATGAAAATACACAATTCGCAACTAACATATAACAATGCACAGAAACTGTATTAAACACAACGTGGCTGCACTTTTTTACAGTCAGAGGAAAGAATTATTTTATAGTCAATCGATAACTTTATTAAATAAGCGAATACTCTATATTTCTGCGTTGCAATGGTTTAGGAGAGTGGCCTAATAGTTAAGGTGTTTGCCTTACAAACACAAGATACAGGGTTTGAATCTCACAGGGGATAAATGGCTAGGCTTACAATGGCTCGCAAGGGCAGTTAGCCTAGTACTAATCTATGAATGAACCTATAAACTGCCCTATGAACTTTCCTTAATTTTTCAGAGACACCACCAATTTTACCTCAGAATTGTGCTCTATCTCTCTCAATCTCTTCTAAAACTAGCAATGCTGGAAGAAAAGGTCGTGGACTGCATTTAATGAATAATTACAATTAGAGTTATATACTTTATACATAGACATACATTTTAATTCACTATTTCTTATTATCTTACTTTTCTCAAGTTAATAGCACTAATGTTTTAAAAAGTGACCCTGCTTATTTCTGGATTTGTCCCTCATGCTGGTGGTAAGAGAATAAAACATATGTTATAAATATATAATCAGGTTGATATACCCAGCGAGCTCCCTTTCTTACTCTGCCAAATTCTCAGCGTATTTAGTTTGGATTGAAAACTTATTTCACACCCTGAGAAGTCTGAACTATCCGAATTTTGGTAATGCAAGTGTCCTGTCCCCCCCCCCCCCACACACACACACACAAAATTTGTAGTTATCCACCAGTTTTTACATCAGTGGGAATCTGAAATTGCTGCGGATAACTTAAACTTCTTGATCTGTCAGATCAAGGGATGTACTAACTAGGTTCCCAAATCTTAAACCATTTATAGGTGATGGTATGGATATAATTTGAGATCACTCACTGACCTTTGGTTTTGATTAATTTGCACTTGACTCGACTTTATGGGGGAGAGGGTTAAAAGTGAGTTTGGTTAGTAGCTGTGCACGTTTTACACTTTAAGAAAAATGCTCTCAAGGATGTGGTGCAGAGCAGACTAAAAACTGGAGTGTGGATTTCAGATAATCAGTCCGGCCTAACCGCTTACAATATCGTCATATACGTTGTATTAAAAATGCGAATGATTCACGGTATGAAAAGGTGAACTGAGAAAACAACTCGAATTTTCTACATCAACCCCCCTGATTACTTGATACAGCCTTGGCAGCTTTATAATAGGGAGATTCTTTACTATCTGCATTTGCTGATGTGGTGGCATTTAAGTGCAATAATCTCCGGCCATTTTAAGAGGCAGTCACTGTTATCAATATTTTGGTAAATAATGTCAACTTCTAAAGTCGGCTGCAAGGTTCGAATCCCTTCCATAATGTATTGGCGTTATAAACATCAGTTATGAATATTTGTGTCGAAGTGTGTAATGCGCACCTTACATGTATTTAATCACCCTTGTATTATCTGAGTTGCTTATTTGGAAAAAAGTGAAAACTTCATGCTTCGATGTTTTATTACAAATAAATATTTCGTTTTAAATTCCTGTTAATCAGTGATGGTGGCTGAAATGGACATATTTACATTTGTAGTTTGTTGCAGACCGATAATTAGGGCAGACGGGAGTGTTCTCCAATATTTTGTACACCATTGTAGTGAGTGAGATGACGGCCTCACAGTAGTCGTTTTAGCTGAAGTGAACAGTCACACTTATGCAGGGTGTGTGCACGTTCGTTGTAGTTCATCATTTTACAGAACCCCAAGTTTAGGGTGAATTTCTGGAGAACCATAAAGACAGAAATAAGTGTCTAGGGTGGACTATTTTGCGATATGCTAGAATCTTGTTTTCAGTGTTTTAAAATATTGTCTGCGTTTTAAATTACTGCATATTTTAGCTTATTTGCGCTGTGCGGGACATAAAGAAAGTCACGATAGAAATAAATTCGTTGTCATTCTTTAGTTTTCTAATTAGAACAAACGTTTCCTCCAGTGCCTAGAACCAAAGGGGGCTACCGCTGTGCAGTGCGTGACTAGAGTTACCACCTGTCCCACTTTACGAGGGACAGTCCCTCTTTGGGCAGTTGTGTCCTGACAAAAAAATTAAAAATGATATTTTATGTAAATAGTTGCATAAGACAGTTATTCTGTATCATTTAGTTAGTTAAGATCCTTTGTATGACCGTGGGGTGTGTATATGCCTGTAAAATCTGATGTTTGTACCAAAAATGTCCCACTTTGGCCATTTGAAAAGGTGGCAACCCTATGCGTGACAGAGTCCCGAAGTGAACTCCTTTATAGGGCAGTTTAGTCCTGTGAAAAAAAGTGAAAAACGCTGTCTAATCATGTCAGTGGAACACGTTATTTTCTACCTTTTCAAAATTATGATAGTATCTGAAACAGGTCACCATGACACGGATAACTTTAATCACATTAAAATATCAACGAGATCAAATTCTAAAAGGTGAGACTCGTTTTGATAATAATAATAATTGATCTGTAACTGTTCGTGTTACTCCTAGACCAGTGGCCTCTTTACAGGGGAGACCCGAGGTGGACTTCTCCGCTATCCAGATTTTCGCAGAATGTCCAAATTTTTGCCTCATATTTGTGGGCATTTTTATGGCAAATTATTGAAGATTGAAGTCAGAAAATAATGACGTGCATTTGGGTTTCAGACTTCACACCCTTCAGAAAATTCATGCGAATGCAAAAATCTGATTTTCTATCAGCTTTCTAAGTTTGTAAGAGCAGAACCTATAAACACCAAAATACTACTCAAAACAAAAAGATGGCAAGTGGCAGTTCACGAAAATGAGAGGATGCTCTTCCAATGTTGGAAGAGCATCCTTCATTTTCGTGAACTGCCACTTGCCAAGTTTGTAAGAGCAATATTTCAAAATCGTCCCTATTTTGCGGCCTTTATCCCCCTTGTGTATGGTTTTATCCGGATTTCTTGCACTACGAGGTTGAGAGGCACTCGGGCACGGGCCGTAGTGTTTCGGTTGATTAGGGGAAATTTGACCGGGGGATCATTGAAATTCCCCTTACTCTTTTTTTCAATAAGTGTTGTGGGATTTTTTACATCCTTGAAAGCTACCACCAACTCCGGCAGATAGGAAAATTATTTAATCTAGCCGACGAAGAACAATGAAAACATGGAAGAAAGAAAAAATAAAACAAGTGTTTTGTCTTGTGTGGGATTGTTCTGTAGCATCTCTTATTTCTGTAAGACTCGTTCCATTTCAGGCAGCTGAAAAAAAATGCAATTGTAAATAAAACGACCTCGTGCAAAAATGCTATCCTATATAGCAAAGTAGCCTTCCCCCACTGTTATATTGTGGGGATGAATATCTACACCATAACTCTTGACTGTACGCATTTTTGCAGAATGTCCAGATTTCCTTCATATTTTTGGCCTGTTTTTCATAAAATTGTGTTTTTTATGGCAAAGTAGTGGACAATCACTAATCTCTGAAATTATAAAATAATGACAAACATTTGAGTTCCATACTTCATACCCTTCAGAAAGTTAATGCTAATGCAAAACTTGTTATTCTATCAACTTTCTAAGTCTGCAACATACCTCTCAACTTTTCAGCCCAAAAAATCTGGACAAAGATAATGGGGGGGGGGGGGGCAAAGCTCCAAAAATAGGGGCACATTTTAAATATTGCTCTTATAAACTTAGAAATTGCTAGAATAAAAGGTCTTGTGTTACGATACATTTTCTGAAGGCTATGAAGTCTGACAGTCAAATATCTGTCATTATTTAGTGAATTCAGTCCTCATTGATTTGCCACAAAAATCCAGAAAATCACAATTTTTATAAGGAACAGATAAACAATATGAGGCAAAAATGTGGACATTCTGTGAAAATTTGGACAGTTGAGGGGTATGATCTGTAAAAGCAATAGTTAAAAACTGTTCCTCCCTATTTTTGGCCTTTGCCCCACTTTATTTATGTTTTTATCCAGATTTCTTGCTCTTAGAGGTTGAGAAGTACGATGTACACATTACATACCTAAAATTTGTTTTGGTGCCAGTATGCCTCTCAACCTGCAGATATCTAAAATTGGTACTAAGACTCTTAAAAAGTAGATGCATGAAGAAAAAAATGTGGACACATAATTAGCATAACATCTGAGTAACAAAAGCAACAGTTCCCACTTTCAGTAGGATTATGGGGTACTACTCAGAAACACAAGTTTTAAAACCAAAACTGATAAAAATAATGTGAAAATGTAAACATATATCAAAGACATAGTGCAATTTCTGTAGACTTTAGTGAATGACAACAAAAATATACCTCGCAAAGTCTTTTTTTTTAAGCTTCCGAAGAAGGGAACTGTGATGTGTTTTCTTTAAATTACTGGTGAAATCAATATGCTGGTCACGTACTGTGGTTTTCTGTGTAGCTAACAGCATCAAAATCATGGGGGTAGAGGGATTCAGAAAATCTTGGGAAGGTAAACAAGCCTGAAAACAGGACTGTACATCTGAAATATAGGTGTGGTTGCTATGCACTTATAATCCACTATGTGTATCAGCAGACATAAGCTTAGTTCTGTTGAACATTGTATGCATGAATACTAATTCATATAGACATGGAATCTGCCCTTAAAACTGATTTACTAACTAGGAATCTGCCATAAAGTCATACCTCTCACGTGTATATCCATGGTAAATAATACTGAATCATATTAATAATTCAATACAGTAGCACATTTTAACCATCCCGTGAGCTTCCTAGTTGCAGTTGATAGTAAGTTCTTAGTTACGTTTTCTATATTTTGACCATTTGCACCACATTATGAGTAGCAGTCTTCCTCATTCTGAAGATGCAGAGTTGAAAGCTATAACTGGGATGGTATACAGACTCCAGCAGTAATACTGTGATTGACATCAGCTACATTTTCTAGTCTAAAGGTTTTATGCAACTTTATCTTGACAAAGTTAATGTTTTGTGTCTATGCTTCAGTTTTATTTAATTCACTTTCTCTGTTCTTGTGAGTCCACATGGGCTATAGCCATTTATCATTCTGGACACTACTTTCTCTCCTGCCCAGCTCAGCCCAGGCTAGTTTGTAAATCTGTACACATGGAAAATTACATCACTGGGAAGGTCAGGGTTTTCATAAGATGAAAATTTCATGAGTAGCAGAAGGTACATGTGTCTGATCCACAATAAGGGAAGAGAATTGGTAGACTCTATTGAGTTTTCCATGTTAAGATCCTCAAGTCATCCAGATTATCTGGTTCAAATGGAGGAAGTATTAGACTCTCTAAAACACGATTAAGATCCAAAGAATGGGTCACTGCTTTTCTTGGAGGCTTCAGATAAAACTCCTTTCAAAAACATTTTGACATGAGAAAGTTTTAAAGGAGGACGATCTATGGGCAGACATGCAGAAATGGTTAATAACTAAACCTTGATGGAGGAGTAAGAAAGGCCACAGGATAGTAACTCACACAAATATTGTAAAACCGGAGAACAACTAGCTCTAAATGGGTGCTGGTTATGTTGTTGGCACCAACTAGAAAACTTTCCCATTTTCTACTAGCAGGCTTTCCTGCCTCTGTTAGTATGTGTTACACATCCTCAGTAAATAGGTGCCTTAAGAAGATAATTCCCTAGCATCCATGCAGTCAATTGAAGTTGACTGGGGTCAGGGTGTATCAAATACCCCTGTCTTGTGTAAGTAAATCTATTCTGTTAGGAAGCTTGTGGTAATTGCCCCTATCCATTTCCAAAAGAAGGGTTAGAAACATACCTTTCAGCTGTACAGATTTTCACAGAATGTCCAGATTTTTGCCTCATATTTTTGGTCTATTCCTCATAAAATTTGTATGTTTTATTTGGCAAATCACTGGGATGATCTGTGAACCAAAGTCACTGAATAATGACATACATTTGAGGTTCAGGCTTCAAATCCTTCAGAAAATGTATGATAACACAGACTCTGTTGCTCTAGCAACATTCTAAGTTTATAAGAACAATATTTAAAATGTCCCTTTTTGGGCCTTTGTCCTCCATTTTGTCAGACTTTGTCCAGATTTCTTGCACTAAAAGGTTTAGTGGTATGGCTAGAAATGGAGTCACCACAAAGATCTTGGGGGATTCCTTCTGAATCTTCAGAAGTCCCCTGGATATTTATGGAAAAAATGGGAAAGCATACAGAAACTTTTTTGTCAAAGAAAAAGAAAAAGGCATCTGTCTTTCCAGGCCTTCTAGCATGGAGTACTGGAGCTGAATCTTGCCAGTTGATTATTTGGAGACAAGGTTTAGTCAGTGCAAAAGGAAAAATGTGATTTTTGGCTTAATTTTCCTTTTTCTCCAAACTTGTACAACCTCAGAGGTAGTATATTTAGAAAACAGGGCTGTGAGGGTAGAACCCCTACACTTGGAGGAGGGGGAGAAGATGGAGTCCTCTGAAAAAATGAGGAGTAGCTAGTTTTGTGATTTATTATGTTCTAAGGTTATGTATTTACACTTTTCTAAGATTTAACTCTTTCAGTCATATTTTAAGTGCTGGTGAAACAAGACTCAATGGTTCATTATAGTTCCATTTCAATTATTTGATTTGTGTAGTGCATTTTGATGGTGTACACTGCATCGAGATGCTCTGAATTATTTTAATTGTGGAGCTTAACCCTATACTGAAATTGTAATAAAGGAGCTTCTATTCATTGGTTTCCACTGGAAATGTATTTTATTTTACTTTTGTCTACTGAGTTTATCTGACTGGGTTTAGTCAGAAGCTATTTTCAGCAGTGGCCCAAAGAGAAAAGCTCCAAAGTATTACACTCCTTTTTAACAGATGTTCGGTAATGTACACATGAACAGACATTAAATAATATACATTAACAATTACACATGCATTTGTTAATTAGATTTACATTCATATGAAATAAAGAAAAACCACTGCAGTGTAATGGATACTTATGCATTTAGCAGATGTTGAACACTGAGCATTTGAAGAGGGTAATAGTGGGTTTGTCAAATAGATAATAAATCTTGTAATTAGTGTTCAGAAATTAAAAGGAAAGGAAGTGAGGGAAGAAACTGTTTGGGCAGGAAATGTTAACAGTGTAGTTAAGAGGAAAGGTACCAAGCATGTTCAGAGACAATTATGTATGGCTATCATAATTGTATTAGAAGTGTGCAATGGGGGTGAGCATTATCACAAAGCTATGCATATGTCTGTGAGACAGTAGTAAAGCTATTCAGGTATTGGTGAAGACTCACTGTGGGGAATAGGATTCTGAGTACAGAGAAATGATTTGACAGTACTGCAAGCTGAAGATAGCAGTGGCACGTATCTGGGAGATGTGCAGCAGCAGATCCATTAATTTGACAGGTGAAGTTTTAGTTGTGTTTTAAATAAGTTTGCATTCTGACTGCATTTCAGTGGTAGTGGGTCCATAGCTTAGTTATACTATTTGAACATATAGAGTCACCTGCAGTATTACATGATCTGGTTACAGTGGTTATTGATTTTTCTCTAGATAATAAAATTATATAGGGGGAGTAGTGTTGCATTACGTTGTTAAGAGCTGAGCAATTTTCTGTCAAGAAAAGTCTGTGTATTGTCGTTAGCTGAGAAAGAGCTAGGTGATGTGGTAGTTCTAACCAGTTTAATTCTCTGAGTGCTAAGCAGTGCTGTGTTCTGCTGGTATAGTTCATAGCAGATTTGTCTATTTTATTGTAACATTGCTCAAATCTGAATAGTCGTGAGACTTGAAGGTTAGTGATAAATGGAGCAGCATATAGGAGAGATTTAAGAAAGAAGATGCTATACATCTTCTGGCTATGTCAGTGAAGTAGAATTTTACTCTATATAATGTACATATTTTTATGATTTTTTTTTAATCACTTATGATACATGGTAGTCAGATTTCAAATGGTCATCTCTGATGACACCAAGTAAAGTACTGTTACAAATGTTCCCCATAAAACTCACTATTATGTACCTCTCTCCTCTAGTGGGCGAACAAAGTGCCACTCAGACTTTTCATATTTAATGTGATACACCATTTAACAACTTACACATATGGTTCCATCTTGTTATAGTCTTCACCACCTTTGGATGATACAGAATAATGTCAGATCTAGGATAGGGAGTGTGGATCACTGGATTCTAATAGCTTCATCCTCAATTGTTCTAAAACCCAGGCAGTGTTATGCCACTATCAACAAGACTGATCTCTAAAAGTGCTGCTCAGGATTATGGATGGGGATGATAAAACACCCCAGTATTCACACACTATTTATCCACATCAGTTCATAAGCAATTAATTAATTGACACTCAGTATACCGACAGCACAAATAACACTTACTTTACAAATTCACAGCTGAGGAGTCAATGCTATATACATTTGTTACAAAGTGGTCTAGGTGCCACTTTCAGTCACAACCCCAGCCAAAGTGGCAAGGTCAATACAATGAAGACATCCAAAAGAGGTTGATCATTTATTTTATTTTTATTTTATTTATTTTACATTTGTTTACCTGGATGGTCCGACTGGACACAGGTCCATTTTCAGTGGAGGCCCGGGGAGAAAAGCTCCACAGTAAATAAAAAGTTTAGGCAATATGAAAAATATAGTATACAGCAATCTGCAGTAATAAGACATAAAATATACAGCAGTATGCAGTAACAAGACATATAGTGTACAGCCGTATGCAGTAACAAGACATATAGTGTACAGCAGTATGCAGTAACAAGACATATAGTGTACAGCAGTATGCAGCAACAAGACATATAATGTACAGCAGTATGCAGCAACAAGACATATAGCATACAGAAGAGATAAGTAAACATAGTTAATGATACATTCCATCGACAGTTTTATTCAGCAGTATTAATATCCTAGACTGTAGTATGCATTACAGTAGGTGCACGTTGAAGGAGAGGTATGTAGACAGACAGAAAAGGGGACTTAAGTAATACCAGGGCACAACCATTTATTTTGTAAGTGCGATCTAAGTGAGCTTTAAAAGACAGTAGTAGTCGATGCAGAGATCAGAGCAGAAGGAAGATTGTTCCAGGTTTTAGCTATGCTGGGGGAAGACAGTGCTTTTCCTGCAGAATTGTTAGCCTTTGAGATGCAGAGGAGGGATTTATCGGAAGAGCAGAGAGGATGATTTGTGTTATAGAGGGTAAGTAGTTGGGACAGAGCAGGAGTTTTTTCAGAATATCTTATCACATTGAAGTCAATGACTAGCTGGTGATAGTTTAGTAGCTGGGGAAGTTCTAGCCATTTCAGTTCTTTTAGTGCCTGGCAGTGGTGGGTTCTAAAGGTGGAGTTGTTTGCAAACTTTGCAATTTTATTATAGCATGATTCGAGTTTGGCAAGGTCAAGTTTTCTAAGCTGAGTAAGAATTGCTGCAGCATACATTAGAGTGGACAATAGGTGAGTTTAGGCTAGGGTAATCCTTGCTTGTTTAAAGAGGGATTTCCTGTGTCTGTATAGAGTTCCCATTTTATTATGGACCTTTTTGATAGTTTGTGAAATATGGACATCGAAGAGTAGATTTTTTCAATCTCAACACCTAGGAGTTTGGTATGATCAGAGGGAGAGATGGTAGTACCATTTTTAGAAGAGATAGTGAAGGACAGAGGGGTAGACATGGTTTGTTGGGGGTGAAAAGTAGCAATTTGGTTTTGTTAGGGTTTAGGATAAGTTGGATCTGAGTGCTCCACCTTTCCATGGAGCTAAAGGATTCCTGGGTGAGTTGCTGTAGCATAGTAAGTGATGGAGCAGAACAGATAAATGTTGAATCATTGGCGTATTGAATGAATGAAGCAAGCTGTGTGGTGGTATGGAGATTATTGGCAAATATAGAGAAAAGAAGTGAGTCTAATATTGAGCCTTGTGGTACGCCTATAGTAGTTGGGAGTGATGTAACACTAATCAATGATGTAACATTAATTAATAGCAAAGAAAAGTGAAACAAATAATTTGATGTGATTGAATTATTGCTATTATTATGGGTGGTGCAGTGGTTAGCATTGTCACCTCCCAGCAAGAAGTTCTCCAGTTCAATTCTCGGCTGGGGTGCGTCCTGTGTGGAGTCTGCATGTTCTCCCTGCATTTGCTTGGATTTCCTCCAGGTGCTCCGGTTTCCTCCCACATTCCAAGCATTTCTCCCCAGGCTTCCAATGAAAATGGATTCTGTCCCAGTCAAAATTTTCTGGTAAATAAATTGTCAATTAAATAATTGGCAGATTATTAATGTCTGATAAACAGATATGTAACATTTCAGAACAGAAATCCAGCAGAAAAGTAAGAATCTCAAAATAATTGTATTGCTTCACAGAATGTAGCCCAGTGTTATAACTGATGTAAAATGCATCACTGTCATAGCTGTAATCCTTCCTTTACACAACTTGGCAGTATAGCTCTGGCATCCTGCAGTAAAGGTGATATGTAAAGACTAGAACGTTGTACCATATATCAAAGTAGTGATGCAAATGTGCACCATAAAACACACTAATACACAAGTCTCTCCTCTTGTTGGTGAATAAACCTGCCACCCAGATTGCTTTCTTGCATATTAACCTGTTTTGGATCCCAACCTATACAAGGTTATAGTTTTGAAATAGTCTGATATGATCTAGCTGCATTTTCTGAGCAATATACTTAAGCATGCTTTTTTCATTATAAAGGCAAGAAAATAGCTTGATCTTGAATTTTGGGGTGCAAGTTTATAATTCCTAGTAATATTTTTCTGCCAAAAATTTCATATGCTTAAAAACATCACTTATAGTGACAGATAAACACTAGTTTTAGTTCTGTCATAACAACAAAATATACTTTAACAGTAAGCCATGACTGGGTGTGGAAAAAGTTGGATTTACCCACAAGTGGCATTCCTTGATCACTAAAAAGGGCATTACATTCTATAACTGCTCTGATTTGGGCAGATAATAAAGGAATGATAACCTTTTTGACCTGGATGTGATAAATTTGTTTATTAGTTGGGTTAGATAGAAGGATTTTCTGATTACTGTTTCTAGTTGGTGACCAATGGATAGGGAGCCAGCTATGAGGCTGCCAAGATCTCTGATGATAGTATTAGTATGAAGTGGGCTGCTATGCATGTTGAAAGCTACTACTGTGATTCCTTTGCCAAAGGTAACAATCCCAGAGATACATGAAATCCCTATCACATTGTGTTAAGGGCAGAGTTAAAACAAACCTGTAAATGCAATATGGTATTTTGTGATTTACAGACATATTAGCTTGGATGAGGAAATACCTCATTATTCCGTAATCTGCATGTATATAAAACACAGCTAACTACCAGGAAGTGCAGCTAAGTTCTTCCCACTGTAGTTAACTGCGGCAGCTGAACCGTGTAGGAAAAGGCATATCCCCTCCCCCCCGTAGTCACTACACACACACACACACACACACACACACACACACACACACACACACTCACACACCACATACATGCAAACACTACAGCTTTTCATACCTGCCCCAGAGTTGCCAGCACATTCCCAATATCTTCTTTCCTGGCCCTAGATCATCATAGAAGTTTGCAGACCCACATTGCATGAAATATCCATGGTGTCTAGTGGTACCTTCCAATACTTTCACTTTGAGAAGTGCTATTAGGGCATAAAAGTAGTATACCTGGTGTCAAGCAGCTCCCCCACCCCCAATCCCCCTAGTTATTTAAGATATAAGAGTAGTATCCTTTGTGTCTGGTGTTCCTTCCATCCCCTGATCCCCATACAGGTTTAAGTCCCATTAAAGCACAGGTCTTATGATGTAATCCCTGGTGGCTAGTGGCTCTTCTAGGGGTGAGTGGAGGTATGAAAACCACCCCAACCCCCCCCACACACATACACACACAGTCCCCTATCCACATGATGGAATTCATCCACTCAGAGAGACACACCTACCTCACCTGATCACTACCCCCCCTTACTCTATTTCCCAGGCAGAAATACATAAACACACACACATACATGCATGCACATGCAACCCCCTCCCCTACACTCACTCACACACCTCCTAACCCTACCTTACCATTAAAATCCTCAGTACTTACCTATTCTTCAAAGGCTGAAGACAGCCTTTTGATCATGTTCACTACTATGATGTGGTAGGAGTGGCTGTGCTAATGTAGAAATACTAATAAAAAACAGTGAACTATGGCAGGCAAAGAAATTTAATCAAGTTCAATACATAACTTCCCTTATATAAACAAAGTTCAAAGTTCACATTTCAAAAGACAAAAATGCAAAAATACATACATGCATACTAAAAATTAACCATTAAAAAAAACCTATAAAACAATTTTATTATAGCCAATACATCAATTCAAAACCTTATTTACAAACTTTTTCTTTTAAAAATATTTTATATTTAGTACATCATTAAGACCAGGAGTACGATCTGCTTCCAACTTTATTTGCCACTTGGGTTCCCTTACCTCTAATTTATTTTAATAATCTCCACCCCAGTGGCCAGATGGTTTATGATCTATAATAAATAAAATTTGCTCTTTTTATAAGTGAATGAATGCTTGCCTAAAGCATTTTTCAATTTCTTATTTTTCTAAGCATTCACATTCAAATGTTCTTTAATTCTATCCTAAAGTTTCTGTGTGATTATCTCCACATAGAAACCCTCACATTGCTCACAAATCCTGATGTAAACTACACCCAAAAAATTACAGTCATAATGACTGTCTGTAGAGATTGTCCACTGTACGTGCGGCAATGAAAGACAAGATCCAGTTAAAATGTTCTTACTTATTTTACATTGTCCACATTTATACATTAATTTCAATTTATCATGGTCAACTAAGACACTACAGTTTCATTCTTTCCCTAACATACTTTTTAAATTTCTTGATTTTTTTCATATGTAAACTTAGGACTTTCACCTATCTTAAATAAACCTATATTCCCTTTAAGAATATTCCAGTTATTAATCAAAATTTATTTCAAAACTAAGTCATAAGACATCAGCTGACAGCTCCAAAACCATACATTGAGCTTGTATTGTTGGATTTCCTTTTTGTTTATTTTTTTTTAAATTGACTACCAAACCATTGTTAAAATTGCCGTATATAACTCATCTCGCTTATTTTATAACTTACTCACTACAATTAATCAAGTCATTGTTTAGGTACACTCTATCCATGTACATTTTGCAAATGAATAATATCTCTTTAAAAATGTTCACAGTTAGTGGTTAACCTAGATGCTCTTATCTACCATTTGGGTATATTTCTTTTCATATATCTAGGATGATTGCTAGAAAAATGGACATAGTTATTGACAAAAGTGGACTTTCTATGGATTCTACTGTTAAACCTATATGGGATAAATGACATTGTTAGTTCAACATCCAAAAAAAAAAAAAAATAACAATATCACCAATGTCACCAACAGAAAACACCAGGAAGGAAGTAGAACCGTTCAGCTGTTCAACAAATAAACACCATTCATCTCCTATTCCCTTAAAATAAATAATCTACAAATATTTTGTAGAAAGTCACCTTAGAAAAAAGGCACATTAGATAAACATGTACATCCCACCAAGATAACATCAGATTGGTGAATATCCAAGAAGTCTTCAAAACCTTTCTTTTCATTTTGGAAGAATTAATTCTAGAAGAACACAAATATTATTAATATGCACATTTGAAAAATCAAAAAAAAAAACTGAAAGATAATTCCTAACAAAATCCAAACCTTCTTTAGATGTAATGCTAGTAAACAAGGATTTAATGTCCAAAGTGAAAAGAAAGGTTTTGGAAGACTTCTTGGATAAGTAACACCCTTATGATTTTGGTGGATCTGAATATTTGTGCTCTTCTAGAATTCATTCTTCACAACAATATTTTTGTTTTTAACTACTGCTATTATCAACAAGTTGAAGGCATCATACCTCTCAAGTTACCTCATTATGAGGAATGTACCTCATTTGGGGTCTTAAAAAGTTCATGCTCCTCGAAGTTCCTCAAAGTTCCACAGTGAAAGACTCTGTCACGCATTCAGTGTTAGGAATTTTTTAAGTGAAATCCATTGTAAATAGAAATGAATCATATTAATTCATTAAGAGATCTTCTTTATAAGTAAAACCAGCATATTTTAACCATCATATGACCTTCCTAGTTGAAGGTGTTAGTAAGCCATTAGTATGTGTTCCACATTTTGCCCATTTGTTCCACATTATGAGGGCTAGTGTTCCTCATTTTTGACATGGAAGGTTGAGAGCTATGGAAGGCATAGTGATGTGTGTTATCTTGGTAGGATGTACATGTTTTATCTAGTGGTCTGCTTTTTCTAAGGTGACTTTCTACAAAAGATTTGTGGATGATTTATTTTTTTATATAGAAGGGAACAAGAAATAAATGCTATTTATCTGATGAACACCCGAATGCTTCTAATTCCTTCTTTGTTTTCTGTTGTTAACATTGGTAATATTAATAATTTTTGTATGTTGAACTAATAATGTAATTTACCCCATACAGGTTTAACAGTGGAATTCATAGAAAGTTCATTTTTGTCAAAAGCTATGTCCATTTTTCTAGCAATCATCCTAGATATATGAAAAGAAGTATACCCAAAGGGCAGATGATAAGAGGATCTAGGTTAACTATCAACGATGAAAATTTTTTGAAGCGGTATTAATAATTTGAAAAATGTTTATGAATGGAGGTACCCAAGCAGTGATTTCATTAATTGTAGTGTGAGGAAGCTATAAATAAGTGAATCGAGTTCTAGCCACACATTTTAACAAATAGTTTGGTAGACAATTTAAGTCAAAATAAATAACAAAAAAGAAAATTTAGCATTACAAGTTCGATGTATGGTGTTGCAGATGTCGGTCGATGACTTAGAGTTGAAAGAAATTATAATTAGTAATTGGAATATCCTTAAAGGGAATACAGATTTATTTAAGATAATGGGTGAAAGACCGAAGTTTACATATAAAATGTCAAGAAATTTAAAACGTATGTTAGAAAAGAATGAGACTGTAGTGTCTTTAGTTGATCAGAATAGTTAAAGAAAAGAATGCATAAATGTGGACAATGCAAAATATGTGGGTACTTTTTAACTGGACCCTATTTTTCAATGCCACACGTAGAGCAGAAAATCTCTACAGTCAGATATTATAACTATAATTCTTGGATGCAATTTACATTACGATTTGTGAACAATGTGAGAGTTTCTATGTGGAGATGACTATATGAAAACTTCAGGATAGAATAAAGAACACTTAAAAGGTTTGCAAAATAAGTATTTGAAAAATGCTTTGCACAAACATTCATTAACTTGTCAAAAGAGTAAATGTCATTTTAGTGTAATAAATCATGAGCCATCTGACTTTCAGGGTGGAGATTATAAAAATAAATTAGAGGTCAGGGAAGCCAAGTGGCAAATTAAGTTGAAAGCAGATCATACTCCTGGTCTTAATGATGTAATAAATATACATTTTTTTTAAACAAAAAAATAAATAAATAAGGTTTTAAACTGATGTATTGGCTATAACAAAACTGTTTTATAGTTGTTTTAAAATGGTTTGTTTTAGCATATATGTATTTTTGCATTTTTGTCTTTTGAAATATGAACTTTGAACTTTATTTATATAAGGGAAGTTATGTACTGATGGTGTGTTTTGATGAAGTTCTGTTATTAGTTTGTGGATAGAAACTCTAAACAGCTTGATTAAATAACTTTATTAAATTTCCTTGCCTGCCATAGTTTTATTAGTATTGTGTCTGATACCACAAGCTTGGGTCACATTTTTTTCTCAGTCATATTCACACTTACTCATCAGGGCAAAGTGTCTGTTTTAAAATTTGTTTAGGAACATACTTGTTTCAGATACATGCACTGAGGATTGTAAGGCAAGTAATACTTAATAAGATATAAGCTATGTGCATTTTAATATTTAGAACAGTGGCTCCTAAAGGTTAAAAAAAGAAATAAACTGCAGACTTTATTATGACTGATTGTTTAATTTATGAGATGGTATTTTATATATAATGTGACTGATTCTAATTGTTTTTATCCTAGAAGAGTTTTTCAACTCAATGTACTAAGTCTTCATAGTAAAGTTCTGCATACTGGATTTCCTGATGAATATTAGTATTACCTTATATGACGTGCACTACTTGGTTGTTTGCTACCAACAGAACAACTGTAGTTTAAATTTTTAGGTGGCAGTTTGCAATTCTCTTTAAAGTTCTTTTTTTTAATTTCATCTGAATACTTTAGGTATTTGTAACATCCCTTTTTGGAAAATAATACTGCTCTTAGTCCCAGTGCTATAACAAAGTATATTTATTATTTTAATGCATGCTTTGTCTCTTTGACAAAAAAATAACACATACATGTTTGCTGTGAAATTAATGTAGTAAAAATTGGAAGGCTCTCAGATTCTAAAGGTCTTTCTCATCTTAGTTTTGATTGCTAGGTACCTAGAAACACAAGCCTGTAATGGTTTAACATTTTCTAGTTAAAGTGTTTGAGGCAACATACCTATGTAAGTATCTGCAAATGTCTGTAGATTCAGATATTCATAGATTTTACTAGACAGGGGCAGTCTATAAACCACAATCACCTTTCCAGTACTCACTTTCACAGGACAACTCCCACTTCTAGGAAAAGCAGAGCAAGTCTGGCTTAAGATGCATTTATGGTCAGCCATCCAATCATCAAGGTTCGCCTTAAAGGAGGAAGGGGTATAACTGTTTTATATGTGATGGGAGATTATTCTAAATATGGCAGAAGTGCTGAATAATAAATTTGTCTCTCTAGTGTATCTTTATTTATTTGTTGATAGAGATTCAAGTTTTTAGTTTGATTGTTAGTGGAGCTAGTTATTTTGTGGAGATGCTGGAAATGAAAGAGGGTTGGGCCCTTTTACATTACCATGCAGGAGTCTATTGGAAACTGAATATTGTGATAGAGCTTCATGACTGTCTTGGTAGTTGGGTATCTTTAGGCCGGTGATCTTTAATTATGCACCTCTGTTTTTTTTTGTACCTGAGTGATGTGTTTGGACAAATACTTACTAAAATGACATTATATCCTGTAATATTTCTGAACTCGATAGAGTACAGAGAAATAATAACTTCTTCTGACCTGGATTAGATAAATTTAGTTACTAATTCGGCTTAGTAGAAGGATTTCCTGACTGCAGTTGCTACATGGTGGTAAGAGGTTAAGGAGTTGTCTATGAAGTTGCAGAGATCTAGAGTTACTGTATCAGTCTGGAGTGGGGCCAGAACCATAGCTAGGTCATCTCACCCTGTGCAGTTCTCCAAAACGGTGCCCACCTTAACTTAAAGTTGAGAAAAAAAAGTGAAAGCTTACTCCAAAAGTAACATACAGCTTACTGTAATTAAATCACCACACACCACACACTCCGCTCTGACTGCAAATGCTGATAATGCATTACTTTACCATCAGGACCTAAGAATTGTGGCTTGCACCCTCTTCACCCCACCCTAATTATGAGTCAAGGTAGGGGTACTCTCTATATACTATAAGTAGCTGTTAAGATTTGTTTACCAAAAGTGACAGCTTTCATCTTCTTTCCATTTAACTTAAGCCCATCTCTAATCCGCCGCTGACTAACATGGTTAAGCTCTTGCTTTAGTAACACAGTATCAGAGCCGCTGACTAACATGGTTAAGCTCTTGCTTTAGTAACACAGTATCAGAGCCGCTGACTAACAGGGTTAAGCTCTTGCTTTAGTAACACAGTATCAGAGCCGCTGACTAACATGGTTAAGCTCTTGCTTTAGTAACACAGTATCAGAGCCGCTGACTAACATGGTTAAGCTCTTGCTTTAGTAACACAGTATCAGATGCTGAGTGAATAATAATACTCAGCCTGCATTCATCAGCAAACCTAGTCAGCTGTTTGTCAGGGTTAGTGGCTGGAGATCTGATGAACAGAAGAAATTCTAGTGCTCAGTCATGAGGAATGCAATTGTCATCTTTTTGTGTTGTGAGGTGGCACCACTTACTTTAACAACACGGATTCTGCCTGTTTGACAGTTACCTATCCATGTTATAGCATACAAATTCACATTTAGCTTATTTACAGGTCCAGCATGAGGAATACAAAGACATTAAGCCAGACTGAGGCATACTGTATGAACTGAACTATCTACAGCTTCTGTGTCTTTAAATTAAATAGATATGATCACCCTTTAGGAAAAACATTGTTACAGGAATACAGCAGTAAGATGTTTTGTAACAAAGCTTTTAAGAATGAGTAAATATTAGTTTTAATTCTAAGGTCCTAACACTACAGCATATTTTTGATCCTAACATGAACTGTATTTCTCTCTCACCCCTTCTGATTAAAGAGGACTGAAGATTTTAATGACGGAAAACTGCAGTAAGTATGCTGTGAAAAATAATACTAAAATAATGTATATGAAACCAAATATCGACTACATCTTTAATCTCTTTCATAAAATATCACAAAAGAACTGTATAATTTCCCATTGTATAAGGACTGCCAAGTAGAATAAGTTTGTTCTTATACAGTATATAGTATTCAAATATGAACAAGTCAAATACATTATCTGCAAACAGAAGATGTGATTGGTCAGCCCAGTGGTGCAGTGATTAGTACTGCTGCCTGTCAGCCTCACAGTACCGGGTTCCCCAGATTAGTCCCAGGCTGGGGTACCTTCTGCTTGGACTCTGCATGTCCTACTTGTGTGTCCACTTGTATTTTGACAATGTATTCATGTTTTCTCCAAAATCCTAAAATTAGGCTAGAAGATGAATTGTAAGGCATTAAACTGTCTGTAGGAATGTGTATAGTGTACATAACTATGTGTAAA